>NC_079192.1:19726423-19923923 GCF_029499605.1 Hyla sarda | reverse complement strand
CTAGGGATCAAAGGTGTAATCTCGTTATACCTCTGGAAACAGCAAAAAGTGCCTAATGGCAGCGGTGGGATTCGAACCCACACCTCCAAAGAGACTGGAGCCTAAATCCAGCGCCTTAGACCGCTCGGCCACGCTACCACACACAACTGCTGCTTTTCAACCCTACCTGAGGACGCAGACCTAAGTAAGGGGCGAAATAATCATAGCCACCCCATCTGGGAACCGTACCCCGGTTTTCTGGAGATCTGGAGGAAGAATTAAAAGTTTTAGTGTGGCAGGTGAAGGTACTTAATGGTTCCATGGTGTAATGGTTAGCAATCTGGACTCTGAATCCAGTGATCCGAGTTCAAATCTCGGTGGGACCTTTCTTTACTTTCCTCTCATTACTCAGTACTGTATTAAAATTATTTAACCTTCTTCCAGATGTGAGCTTTTCAAATCCATAAATGCTGCTTCCATACCTTTGTGTTCTGTCGCCCCAAGGTGCAATTAGTTGAGAACTTGGATGAAAACTCATGCCTCAAAGAAACCCAGAGCACTCACATCCCCCCGGGAGCCATAATGCCAGAAATATGGGTTATCCAGGATTAGAAAATAAAGTTAAATTGCCTCTTTCTTCCAGAAACAGTGCCAGCTCTGGCTAGTATAGAATGGATTTCCTGATTGGTTAACCTCTGTGAATATCCCTGGCTTTTGCAGCTCGGTGCAGATTATGGTGTACGCTGCTCTGTGCCTATGTTTCAGATCTAGGGAAGGATTAAGGCAAGACAGCAAGGGTCAGTTTTGTAGTTCTTCCTGTTCACCCTATTCATCACAGAGTACATCTGATGCCTGGGGATCCCTCCTCAAGGATTGTATTCCAGATTGTCCGCGCAACATCTTAGCAGGTGGTAATACAGCGCCCATACTGAGAGAGGGACGAGAGGTTCTCCTGCATTGAAAGGGGAAGCGCTGATTAGTTAGCTGGCGCCAGGTACCTGCCTCAACCAATCCATATTCTGGGCATGTAACGTGAGCTGAAAGAGCAAGTAAAAGCAAAAGCTACTCAATGGCAACGGTGGGATTCGAACCCACGCCCCCGAAGAGACTGGAGCCTTAATCCAGCGCCTTAGACCGCTCGGCCACGCTACCACATGGTGTTGCAGCTTTCCGACCCTACCTGGGGACACAGACCTAAGTAAAGGGCAAAACAAGCATAGCTTCCCCTTCGGGAATTCAGAGCTTGGTCACCTGCATGACAGGCAGGAATACTCACAACTATACTAACGAGGAACAACGTATGCCTGCTGCTCCATGGTAATGTCCTTAAAGGGTCAGCGTTTAATAGTTCTGGAGGGAGAATTAATCGCTTTAGCTCAGCGCTAGGGATCAAAGGTGTAATCTCGTTATCCCTCTGGAAACAGCAAAAAGCGCCTAATGGCAGCGGTGGGACTCGAACCCACACCTCCAAAGAGACTGGAGCCTAAATCCAGTGCACACAACTGCTGCTTTTCAACCCTACCTGAGGACGCAGACCTAAGTAAGGGGCGAAATAATCATAGCCACCCCATCTGGGAACCGTACCCCGCTTTTCTGGAGATCTGGAGGAAGAATTAAAAGTTTTAGTGTGGCAGGTGAAGGTACTTAATGGTTCCATGGTGTAATGGTTAGCACTCTGAACTCTGAGTTCAAATCTTGGTGGGACCTTTCTTTACTTTCCTCTCATTACTCAGTACTGTATTAAAATTATTTAACCTTCTTCCAGATGTGAGCTTTTCAAATCCATAAATGCTGCTTCCATACCTTTGTGTTCTGTCGCCCCGAGGTGCAATTAGTTGAGAACTTGGATGAAAACTCATGCCTCAAAGAAACCCAGAGCACTCACATCCCCCCGGGAGCCATAATGCCAGACAAATGTGTTATTCGGGATTAGAAAATAAAGTTAAATTGCCTCTTTCTTCCAGAAACAGTGCCAGCTCTGGCTAGTATAGAGTGGAGTTCCTGATTGGTTAACCTCTGTGAATATCCCTGGCTTTTGCAGCTCGGTGCAGATTATGGTGTACGCTGCTCTGTGCCTATGTTTCAGATTTAGGGAAGGATTAAGGCAAGAGAGCAAGGGTCAGTTTTGTAGTTCTTCCTGTTCACCCTATTCATCACAGAGTACATCTGATCCCTGGGGATCCCTCCTCAAGGATTGTATTCCAGATTGTCCGCGCAAAATCTTAGCAGGTGGTAATACAGCGCCCATACTGAGAGAGGGACGAGAGGTTCTCCTGCATTGAAAGGGGAAGCGCTGATTAGTTAGCTGGCGCCAGGTACCTGCCTCAACCAATCCATATTCTGGGCATGTAACGTGAGCTGAAAGAGCAAGTAAAAGCAAAAGCTACTCAATGGCAACGGTGGGATTCAAACCCACGCCCCCGAAGAGACTGGAGCCTTAAACCAGCGCCTTAGACCGCTCGGCCACGCTACCACATGGTGTTGCAGCTTTCCGACCCTACCTGGGGACACAGACCTAAGTAAAGGGCAAAACAAGCATAGCTTCCCCTTCGGGAATTCAGAGCCTGGTCACCTGCATGACAGGCAGGAATACTCACAACTATACTAACGAGGAACAACGTATGCCTGCTGCTCCATGGTAATGTCCTTAAAGGGTCAGCGTTTAATAGTTCTGGAGGGAGAATTAATCGCTTTAGCTCAGCGCTAGGGATCAAAGGTGTAATCTCGTTATCCCTCTGGAAACAGCAAAAAGTGCCTAATGGCAGTGGTGGGATTCAAACCCACGCCTCCAAAGAGACTGGAGCCTAAATCCAGTGCCTTAGACCGCTCGGCCACGCTACCACACACAACTGCTGCTTTTCAACCTTACCTGAGGACGCAGACCTAAGTAAGGGGCAAAATAATCATAGCCACCCCATCTGGGAACCGTACCCCGGTTTTCTGGAGATCTGGAGGAAGAATTAAAAGTTTTAGTGTGGCAGCTGAAGGTACTTAATTGTTCCGTGGTGTAATGGTTAGCACTCTGGACTCTGAATCCAGTGATCCAAGTTCAAATCTCGTTGGGACCTTTCTTTACTTTCCTCTCATTACTCAGTATTGTATAAAAATTATTTAACCTTCTTCCAGATGTGAGCTTTTCAAATACATAAATGCTGCTTCCATACCATTGTGTTCTGTCGCCCTAAAGTGCAATTAGTTGAGAACTTGGATGAAAACTCATGCCTCAAAGAAATCCAGAGCACTCACATCCCCCCGGGAGCCATAATGCCAGAAATATGGGTTATCCAGGATTAGAAAATAAAGTTAAATTGCCTCTTTCTTCCAGAAACAGTGCCAGCTCTGGCTAGTATAGAGTGGATTTCCTGATTGGTTAACCTCTGTGAATATCCCTGGCTTTTGCAACTCGGTGCAGATTATGGTGTACGCTGCTCTGTGCCTATGTTTCAGATCTAGGGAAGGATTAAGGCAAGACAGCAAGGGTCAGTTTTGTAGTTCTACCTGTTCACCCTATTCATCACAGAGTACATCTAATCCCTGGGGATCCCTCCTCAAGGATTGTATTCCAGATTGTCCGCACAACATCTTAGCAGGTGGTAATACAGCGCCCATACTGAGAGATGGACGAGAGGTTCTCCTGCATTGAAAGGGGAAGCGCTGATTAGTTAGCTGGCGCCAGGTACCTGCCTCAACCAATCCATATTCTGGGCATGTAACGTGAGCTGAAAGAGCAAGTAAAAACAAAAGCTACTCAATGGCAACGGTGGGATTCAAACCCACGCCCCCGAAGAGACTGGAGCCTTAATTCAGCGGCTTAGACCGCTCGGCCACGCTACCACATGGTGTTGCAGCTTTCCGACCCTACCTGGGGACACAGACCTAAGTAAAGGGCAAAACAAGCATAGCTTCCCCTTCGGGAATTCAGAGCCTGGTCACCTGCATGACAGGCAGGAATACTCACAACTATACTAACGAGGAACAACGTATGCCTGCTGCTCCATGGTAATGTCCTTAAAGGGTCAGCGTTTAATAGTTCTGGAGGGAGAATTAATCGCTTTAGCTCAGCGCTAGGGATCAAAGGTGTAATCTCGTTATACCTCTGGAAACAGCAAAAGTGCCTAATGGCAGCGGTGGGACTCGAACCCACACCTCCAAAGAGACTGGAGCCTAAATCCAGCGCCTTAGACCGCTCGGCCACGCTACCACACACAACTGCTGCTTTTCAACTCTACCTGAGGACGCAGACCTAAGTAAGGCGCAAAATAATCATAGCCACCCCATCTGGGAACCGTACCCCGGTTTTCTGGAGATCTGGAGGAAGAATTAAAAGTTTTAGTGTGGCAGGTGAAGGTACTTAATGGTTCCATGGTATAATGGTTAGCACTCTGAATCCAGTGATCCGAGTTCAAATCTCGGTGGGACCTTTCTTTACTTTCCTCTCATTACTCAGTACTGTATTAAAATTATTTAACCTTCTTCCAGATGTGAGCTTTTCAAATCCATAAATGCTGCTTCCATACCTTTGTGTTCTGTCGCCCCAAGGTGCAATTAGTTGAGAACTTGGATGAAAACTCATGCCTCAAAGAAACCCAGAGCACTCACATCCCCCCGGGAGCCATAATGCCAGAAATATGGGTTATCCAGGATTAGAAAATAAAGTTAAATTGCCTCTTTCTTCCAGAAACAGTGCCAGCTCTGGCTAGTATAGAGTGGATTTTCTGATTGGTTAACCTCTGTGAATATCCCTGGCTTTTGCAGCTCGGTGCAGATTATGGTGTACGCTGCTATGTGCCTATGTTTCAGATCTAGGGA
This sequence comes from Hyla sarda, assembly GCF_029499605.1. Lineage (NCBI taxonomy): Eukaryota > Metazoa > Chordata > Amphibia > Anura > Hylidae > Hyla > Hyla sarda. Next base: position 19,919,135 of record NC_079192.1, on the reverse strand, counting down.
AGGATTAAGGCAAGACAGCAAGGGTCAGTTTTGTAGTTCTTCCTGTTCACCCTATTCATCACAGAGTACATCTGATCCCTGGGGATCCCTCCTCAAGGATTGTATTCCAGATTGTCCGCGCAACATCTTAGCAGGTGGTAATACAGCGCCCATACTGAGAGAGGGACGAGAGGTTCTCCTGCATTGAAAGGGGAAGCGCTGATTAGTTAGCTGGCGCCAGGTACCTGCCTCAACCAATCCATATTCTGGGCATGTAACGTGAGCTGAAAGAGCAAGTAAAAGCAAAAGCTACTCAATGGCAACGGTGGGATTCGAACCCACGCCCCCGAAGAGACTGGAGCCTTAATCCAGCGCCTTAGACCGCTCGGCCACGCTACCACATGGTGTTGCAGCTTTCCGACCCTACCTGGGGACAGAGACCTAAGTAAAGGGCAAAACAAGCATAGCTTCCCCTTCGGGAATTCGGAGCCTGGTCACCTGCATGACAGGCAGGAATACTCACAACTATACTAACGAGGAACAACGTATGCCTGCTGCTCCATGGTAATGTCCTTAAAGGGTCAGCGTTTAATAGTTCTGGAGGGAGAATTAATCGCTTTAGCTCAGCGCTAGGGATCAAATGTGTAATCTCGTTATCCCTCTGGAAACAGCAAAAAGTGCCTAATGGCAGCGGTGGGATTCGAACCCACGCCTCCAAAGAGACTGGAGCCTAAATCCATCACCTTAGACCGCTCGGCCACGCTACCACACACAACTGCTGCTTTTCATCCCTACCTGAGGACGCAGACCTAAGTAAGGGGCGAAATAATCATAGCCACCCCATCTGGGAACCGTACCCCGGTTTTCTGGAGATCTGGAGGAAGAATTAAAAGTTTTAGTGTGGCAGGTGAAGGTACTTAATGGTTCCATGGTGTAATGGTTAGCACTCTGGACTCTGAATCCAGTGATCCGAGTTCAAATCTCGGTGGGACCTTTCTTTACTTTCCTCTCATTACTCAGTACTGTATTAAAATTATTTAACCTTCTTCCAGATGTGAGCTTTTCAAATCCATAAATGCTGCTTCCATACCATTGTGTTCTGTCGCCCCAAGGTGCAATTAGTTGAGAACTTGGATGAAAACTCATGCCTCAAAGAAACCCAGAGCACTCACATCGCCCCGGGAGCCATAATGACAGACATATGTGTTATCCAGGATTAGAAAATAAAGCTAAAATGCCTCTTTCTTCCAGAAACAGTGCCAGCTCTGGCTAGTATAGAGTGGAGTTCCTGATTGGTTAACCTCTGTGAATATCCCTGGCTTTTGCAGCTCGGTGCAGTTTATGGTGTACGCTGCTCTGTGCCTGTGTTTCAGATCTAGGGAAGGATTAAGGCAAGACAGCAAGGGTCAGTTTTGTAGTTCTTCCTGTTCACCCTATTCATCACAGAGTACATCTGATCCCTGGGGATCCCTCCTCAAGGATTGTATTCCAGATTGTCCGCGCAACATCTTAGCAGGTGGTAATACAGCGCCCATACTGAGAGAGGGACGAGAGGTTCTCCTGCATTAAAAGGGGAAGCGCTGATTAGTTAGCTGGCGCCAGGTACCTGCCTCAACCAATCCATATTCTGGGCATGTAACGTGAGCTGAAAGAGCAAGTAAAAGCAAAAGCTACTCAATGGCAACGGTTGGATTCGCACCCACACCCCCGAAGAGACTGGACTCTTTATTCAGCGCCTTAGACCGCTCGGCCACGCTACCACATGGTGTTGCAGCTTTCCGACCCTACCTGGGGACATAGACCTAAGTAAAGGGCAAAACAAGCATAGCTTCCCCTTCGGGAATTCGGAGCCTGGTTACCTGCATGACAGGCAGGAATACTCACAACTATACTAACGAGGAACAACCTATGCCTGCTGCTCCATGGTAATGTCCTTAAAGGGTCAGCGTTTAATAGTTCTGAAGGGAGAATTAAACGCTTTAGCTCAGCGCTAGGGATCAAAGGTGTAATCGTTATCCCTCTGGAAACAGCAAAAAGTGCCTAATGGCAGCGGTGGGATTCAAACCCACGCCTCCAAAGAGACTGGAGCCTAAATCCAGCGCCTTAGACCGCTCGGCCACGCTACCACACACAACTGCTGCTTTTCAACCCTACCTGAGGACGCAGACCTAAGTAAGGGGCGAAATAATCATAGCCACCCCATCTGGGAACCGTACCCCGGTTTTCTGGAGATCTGGAGGAAGAATTAAAAGTTTTAGTTTTAAGTTTAGTTAACCTTCTTCCAGATGTGAGCTTTTCAAATCCATAAATGCTGCTTCCATACCTTTGTGTTCTGTCGCCCTAAAGTGCAATTAGTTGAGAACTTGGATGAAAACTCATGCCTCAAAGAAATCCAGAGCACTCACATCCCCCCGGGAGCCATAATGCCAGAAATATGGGTTATCCAGGATTAGAAAATAAAGTTAAATTGCCTCTTTCTTCCAGAAACAGTGCCAGCTCTGGCTAGTATAGAGTGGATTTCCTGATTGGTTAACCTCTGTGAATATCCCTGGCTTTTGCAGCTCGGTGCAGATTATGGTGTACGCTGCTCTGTGCCTATGTTTCAGATCTAGGGAAGGATTAAGGCAAGACAGCAAGGGTCAGTTTTGTAGTTCTACCTGTTCACCCTATTCATCACAGAGTACATCTAATCCCTGGGGATCCCTCCTCAAGGATTGTATTCCAGATTGTCCGCACAACATCTTAGCAGGTGGTAATACAGCGCCCATACTGAGAGAGGGACGAGAGGTTCTCCTGCATTGAAAGGGGAAGCGCTGATTAGTTAGCTGGCGCCAGGTACCTGCCTCAACCAATCCATATTCTGGGCATGTAACGTGAGCTGAAAGAGCAAGTAAAAACAAAAGCTACTCAATAGCAACGGTGGGATTCAAACCCACGCCCCCGAAGAGACTGGAGCCTTAATTCAGCGGCTTAGACCGCTCGGCCACGCTACCACATGGTGTTGCAGCTTTCCGACCCTACCTGGGGACACAGACCTAAGTAAAGGGCAAAACAAGCATAGCTTCCCCTTCGGGAATTCAGAGCCTGGTCACCTGCATGACAGGCAGGAATACTCACAACTATACTAACGAGGAACAACGTATGCCTGCTGCTCCATGGTAATGTCCTTAAAGGGTCAGCGTTTAATAGTTCTGGAGGGAGAATTAATCGCTTTAGCTCAGCGCTAGGGATCAAAGGTGTAATCTCGTTATACCTCTGGAAACAGCAAAAAGTGCCTAATGGCAGCGGTGGGACTCGAACCCACACCTCCAAAGAGACTGGAGCCTAAATCCAGCGCCTTAGACCGCTCGGCCACGCTACCACACACAACTGCTGCTTTTCAACCCTACCTGAGGACGCAGACCTAAGTAAGGCGCAAAATAATCATAGCCACCCCATCTGGGAACCGTACCCCGGTTTTCTGGAGATCTGGAGGAAGAATTAAAAGTTTTAGTGTGGCAGGTGAAGGTACTTAATGGTTCCATGGTGTAATGGTTAGCACTCTGAATCCAGTGATCCGAGTTCAAATCTCGGTGGGACCTTTCTTTACTTTCCTCTCATTACTCAGTACTGTATTAAAATTATTTAACCTTCTTCCAGATGTGAGCTTTTCAAATCCATAAATGCTGCTTCCATACCTTTGTGTTCTGTCGCCCCAAGGTGCAATTAGTTGAGAACTTGGATGAAAACTCATGCCTCAAAGAAACCCAGAGCACTCACATCCCCCCGGGAGCCATAATGCCAGAAATATGGGTTATCCAGGATTAGAAAATAAAGTTAAATTGCCTCTTTCTTCCAGAAACAGTGCCAGCTCTGGCTAGTATAGAGTGGATTTCCTGATTGGTTAACCTCTGTGAATATCCCTGGCTTTTGCAGCTCGGTGCAGATTATGGTGTACGCTGCTCTGTGCCTATGTTTCAGATCTAGGGAAGGATTAAGGCAAGACAGCAAGGGTCAGTTTTGTAGTTCTTCCTGTTCACCCTATTCATCACAGAGTACATCTGATCCCTGGGGATCCCTCCTCAAGGATTGTATTCCAGATTGTCCGCGCAACATCTTAGCAGGTGGTAATACAGCGCCCATACTGAGAGAGGGACGAGAGGTTCTCCTGCATTGAAAGGTGAAGCGCTGATTAGTTAGCTGGCGCCAGGTACCTGCCTCAACCAATCCATATTCTGGGCATGTAACGTGAGCTGAAAGAGCAAGTAAAAGCAAAAGCTACTCAATGGCAACGGTTGGATTCGCACCCACACCCCCGAAGAGACTGGAGCCTTAATTCAGCGCCTTAGACCGCTCGGCCACGCTACCACATGGTGTTGCAGCTTTCCGACCCTACCTGGGGACATAGACCTAAGTAAAGGGCAAAACAAGCATAGCTTCCCCTTCGGGAATTCGGAGCCTGGTTACCTGCATGACAGGCAGGAATACTCACAACTATACTAACGAGGAACAACCTATGCCTGCTGCTCCATGGTAATGTCCTTAAAGGGTCAGCGTTTAATAGTTCTGGAGGGAGAATTAATCGCTTTAGCTCAGCGCTAGGGATCAAATGTGTAATCTCGTTATCCCTCTGGAAACAGCAAAAAGTGCCTAATGGCAGCGGTGGGATTCGAACCCACGCCTCCAAAGAGACTGGAGCCTAAATCCATCACCTTAGACCGCTCGGCCACGCTACCACACACAACTGCTGCTTTTCAACCCTACCTGAGGACGCAGACCTAAGTAAGGGGCGAAATAATCATAGCCACCCCATCTGGGAACCGTACCCCGGTTTTCTGGAGATCTGGAGGAAGAATTAAAAGTTTTAGTTTTAAGTTTAGTTAACCTTCTTCCAGATGTGAGCTTTTCAAATCCATAAATGCTGCTTCCATACCTTTGTGTTCTGTCGCCCTAAAGTGCAATTAGTTGAGAACTTGGATGAAAACTCATGCCTCAAAGAAATCCAGAGCACTCACATCCCCCCGGGAGCCATAATGCCAGAAATATGGGTTATCCAGGATTAGAAAATAAAGTTAAATTGCCTCTTTCTTCCAGAAACAGTGCCAGCTCTGGCTAGTATAGAGTGGATTTCCTGATTGGTTAACCTCTGTGAATATCCCTGGCTTTTGCAGCTCGGTGCAGATTATGGTGTACGCTGCTCTGTGCCTATGTTTCAGATCTAGGGAAGGATTAAGGCAAGACAGCAAGGGTCAGTTTTGTAGTTCTACCTGTTCACCCTATTCATCACAGAGTACATCTAATCCCTGGGGATCCCTCCTCAAGGATTGTATTCCAGATTGTCCGCACAACATCTTAGCAGGTGGTAATACAGCGCCCATACTGAGAGAGGGACGAGAGGTTCTCCTGCATTGAAAGGGGAAGCGCTGATTAGTTAGCTGGCGCCAGGTACCTGCCTCAACCAATCCATATTCTGGGCATGTAACGTGAGCTGAAAGAGCAAGTAAAAACAAAAGCTACTCAATAGCAACGGTGGGATTCAAACCCACGCCCCCGAAGAGACTGGAGCCTTAATTCAGCGGCTTAGACCGCTCGGCCACGCTACCACATGGTGTTGCAGCTTTCCGACCCTACCTGGGGACACAGACCTAAGTAAAGGGCAAAACAAGCATAGCTTCCCCTTCGGGAATTCAGAGCCTGGTCACCTGCATGACAGGCAGGAATACTCACAACTATACTAACGAGGAACAACGTATGCCTGCTGCTCCATGGTAATGTCCTTAAAGGGTCAGCGTTTAATAGTTCTGGAGGGAGAATTAATCGCTTTAGCTCAGCGCTAGGGATCAAAGGTGTAATCTCGTTATACCTCTGGAAACAGCAAAAAGTGCCTAATGGCAGCGGTGGGACTCGAACCCACACCTCCAAAGAGACTGGAGCCTAAATCCAGCGCCTTAGACCGCTCGGCCACGCTACCACACACAACTGCTGCTTTTCAACCCTACCTGAGGACGCAGACCTAAGTAAGGCGCAAAATAATCATAGCCACCCCATCTGGGAACCGTACCCCGGTTTTCTGGAGATCTGGAGGAAGAATTAAAAGTTTTAGTGTGGCAGGTGAAGGTACTTAATGGTTCCATGGTGTAATGGTTAGCACTCTGAATCCAGTGATCCGAGTTCAAATCTCGGTGGGACCTTTCTTTACTTTCCTCTCATTACTCAGTACTGTATTAAAATTATTTAACCTTCTTCCAGATGTGAGCTTTTCAAATCCATAAATGCTGCTTCCATACCTTTGTGTTCTGTCGCCCCAAGGTGCAATTAGTTGAGAACTTGGATGAAAACTCATGCCTCAAAGAAACCCAGAGCACTCACATCCCCCCGGGAGCCATAATGCCAGAAATATGGGTTATCCAGGATTAGAAAATAAAGTTAAATTGCCTCTTTCTTCCAGAAACAGTGCCAGCTCTGGCTAGTATAGAGTGGATTTCCTGATTGGTTAACCTCTGTGAATATCCCTGGCTTTTGCAGCTCGGTGCAGATTATGGTGTACGCTGCTCTGTGCCTATGTTTCAGATCTAGGGAAGGATTAAGGCAAGACAGCAAGGGTCAGTTTTGTAGTTCTTCCTGTTCACCCTATTCATCACAGAGTACATCTGATCCCTGGGGATCCCTCCTCAAGGATTGTATTCCAGATTGTCCGCGCAACATCTTAGCAGGTGGTAATACAGCGCCCATACTGAGAGAGGGACGAGAGGTTCTCCTGCATTGAAAGGTGAAGCGCTGATTAGTTAGCTGGCGCCAGGTACCTGCCTCAACCAATCCATATTCTGGGCATGTAACGTGAGCTGAAAGAGCAAGTAAAAGCAAAAGCTACTCAATGGCAACGGTTGGATTCGCACCCACACCCCCGAAGAGACTGGAGCCTTAATTCAGCGCCTTAGACCGCTCGGCCACGCTACCACATGGTGTTGCAGCTTTCCGACCCTACCTGGGGACATAGACCTAAGTAAAGGGCAAAACAAGCATAGCTTCCCCTTCGGGAATTCGGAGCCTGGTTACCTGCATGACAGGCAGGAATACTCACAACTATACTAACGAGGAACAACCTATGCCTGCTGCTCCATGGTAATGTCCTTAAAGGGTCAGCGTTTAATAGTTCTGGAGGGAGAATTAATCGCTTTAGCTCAGCGCTAGGGATCAAATGTGTAATCTCGTTATCCCTCTGGAAACAGCAAAAAGTGCCTAATGGCAGCGGTGGGATTCGAACCCACGCCTCCAAAGAGACTGGAGCCTAAATCCATCACCTTAGACCGCTCGGCCACGCTACCACACACAACTGCTGCTTTTCATCCCTACCTGAGGACGCAGACCTAAGTAAGGGGCGAAATAATCATAGCCACCCCATCTGGGAACCGTACCCCGGTTTTCTGGAGATCTGGAGGAAGAATTAAAAGTTTTAGTGTGGCAGGTGAAGGTACTTAATGGTTCCATGGTGTAATGGTTAGCACTCTGGACTCTGAATCCAGTGATCCGAGTTCAAATCTCGGTGGGACCTTTCTTTACTTTCCTCTCATTACTCAGTACTGTATTAAAATTATTTAACCTTCTTCCAGATGTGAGCTTTTCAAATCCATAAATGCTGCTTCCATACCATTGTGTTCTGTCGCCCCAAGGTGCAATTAGTTGAGAACTTGGATGAAAACTCATGCCTCAAAGAAACCCAGAGCACTCACATCGCCCCGGGAGCCATAATGACAGACATATGTGTTATCCAGGATTAGAAAATAAAGCTAAAATGCCTCTTTCATCCAGAAACAGTGCCAGCTCTGGCTAGTATAGAGTGGAGTTCCTGATTGGTTAACCTCTGTGAATATCCCTGGCTTTTGCAGCTCGGTGCAGTTTATGGTGTACGCTGCTCTGTGCCTGTGTTTCAGATCTAGGGAAGGATTAAGGCAAGACAGCAAGGGTCAGTTTTGTAGTTCTTCCTGTTCACCCTATTCATCACAGAGTACATCTGATCCCTGGGGATCCCTCCTCAAGGATTGTATTCCAGATTGTCCGCGCAACATCTTAGCAGGTGGTAATACAGCGCCCATACTGAGAGAGGGACGAGAGGTTCTCCTGCATTAAAAGGGGAAGCGCTGATTAGTTAGCTGGCGCCAGGTACCTGCCTCAACCAATCCATATTCTGGGCATGTAACGTGAGCTGAAAGAGCAAGTAAAAGCAAAAGCTACTCAATGGCAACGGTTGGATTCGCACCCACACCCCCGAAGAGACTGGACTCTTTATTCAGCGCCTTAGACCGCTCGGCCACGCTACCACATGGTGTTGCAGCTTTCCGACCCTACCTGGGGACATAGACCTAAGTAAAGGGCAAAACAAGCATAGCTTCCCCTTCGGGAATTCGGAGCCTGGTTACCTGCATGACAGGCAGGAATACTCACAACTATACTAACGAGGAACAACCTATGCCTGCTGCTCCATGGTAATGTCCTTAAAGGGTCAGCGTTTAATAGTTCTGAAGGGAGAATTAAACGCTTTAGCTCAGCGCTAGGGATCAAAGGTGTAATCGTTATCCCTCTGGAAACAGCAAAAAGTGCCTAATGGCAGCGGTGGGATTCAAACCCACGCCTCCAAAGAGACTGGAGCCTAAATCCAGCGCCTTAGACCGCTCGGCCACGCTACCACAGACAACTGCTGCTTTTCAACCCTACCTGAGGACGCAGACCTAAGTAAGGGGCGAAATAATCATAGCCACCCCATCTGGGAACCGTACCCCGGTTTTCTGGAGATCTGGAGGAAGAATTAAAAGTTTTAGTGTGGCAGGTGAAGGTACTTAATGGTTCCATGGTGTAATGGTTAGCACTCTGGACTCTGAATCCAGTGATCCGAGTTCAAATCTCGGTGGGACCTTTCTTTACTTTCCTCTCATTACTCAGTACTGTATTAAAATTATTTAACCTTCTTCCAGATGTGAGCTTTTCATATCCATAAATGCTGCTTCCATACCTTTGTGTTCTGTCGCCCCAAGGTGCAATTAGTTGAGAACTTGGATGAAAACTCATGCCTCAAAGAAACCCAGAGCACTCACATCCCCCCGGGAGCCATAATGCCAGAAATATGGGTTATCCAGGATTAGAAAATAAAGTTAAATTGCCTCTTTCTTCCAGAAACAGTGCCAGCTCTGGCTAGTATAGAGTGGATTTCCTGATTGGTTAACCTCTGTGAATATCCCTGGCTTTTGCAGCTCGGTGCAGATTATGGTGTACGCTGCTCTGTGCCTATGTTTCAGATCTAGGGAAGGATTAAGGCAAGACAGCAAGGGTCAGTTTTGTAGTTCTACCTGTTCACCCTATTCATCACAGAGTACATCTGATCCCTGGGGATCCCTCCTCAAGGATTGTATTCCAGATTGTCCGCGCAACATCTTAGCAGGTGGTAATACAGCGCCCATACTGAGAGAGGGACGAGAGGTTCTCCTGCATTGAAAGGGGAAGCGCTGATTAGTTAGCTGGCGCCAGGTACCTGCCTAAACCAATCCATATTCTGGGCATGTAACGTGAGCTGAAAGAGCACGTAAAAGCAAAAGCTACACAATGGCAACAGTGGGATTCGAACCCACGCCCCCGAAGAGACTGGAGCCTTAATCCAGCGCCTTAGACCGCTCGGCCACGCTACCACATGGTGATGCAGCTTTCCGACCTTACCTGGGGACATAGACCTAAGTAAAGGGCAAAACAAGCATAGCTTCCCCTGCGGGAATTCAGAGCCTGGTCACCTGCATGACAGGCAGGAATACTCACAACTATACTAACGAGGAACAACGTATGCCTGCTGCTCCATGGTAATGTCCTTAAAGGGTCAGCGTTTAATAGTTCTGGAGGGAGAATTAATCGCTTTAGCTCAGCGCTAGGGATCAAAGGTGTAATCTCGTTATCCCTCTGGAAACAGCAGAAAGTGCCTAATGGCAGCGGTGGGATTCGAACCCACGCCTCCAAAGAGACTGGAGTCTAAATCCAGTGCCTTAGACCGCTCGGCCATGCTACCACACACAACCGCTGCTTTTCAACCCTACCTGAGGACGCAGACCTAAGTAAGGGGCGAAATAATCATAGCCACCCCATCTGGGAACCGTACCCCGGTTTTCTGGAGATCTGGAGGAAGAATTAAAAGTTTTAGTGTGGCAGATGAAGGTACTTAATGGTTCCGTGGTGTAATGGTTAGCACTCTGGACTCTGAATCCAGTGATCCAAGTTCAAATCTCGTTGGGACCTTTCTTTACTTTCCTCTCATTACTCAGTATTGTATTAAAATTATTTAACCTTCTTCCAGATGTGAGCTTTTCAAATCCATAAATGCTGCTTCCATACCATTGTGTTCTGTCGCCCTAAGGTGCAATTAGTTGAGAACTTGGATGAAAACTCATGCCTCAAAGAAACCCAGAGCACTCACATCCCCCCGGGAGCCATAATGCCAGACAAATGTGTTATCCAGGATTAGAAAATAAAGTTAAAATGCCTCTTTCTTCCAGAAACAGTGCCAGCTCTGGCTAGTATAGAGTGGAGTTCCTGATTGGTTAACCTCTGTGAATATCCCTGGCTTTTGCAGCTCGGTGCAGATTATGGTGTACGCTGCTCTGTGCCTATGTTTCAGATTTTGGGAAGGATTAAGGCAAGACAGCAAGGGTCAGTTTTGTAGTTCTTCCTGTTCACCCTATTCATCACAGAGTACATCTGATCCCTGGGGATCCCTCCTCAAGGATTGTATTCCAGATTGTCCGCGCAACATCTTAGCAGGTGGTAATACAGCGCCCATACTGAGAGAGGGACGAGAGGTTCTCCTGCATTGAAAGGGGAAGCGCTGATTAGTTAGCTGGCGCCAGGTACCTGCCTCAACCAATCCATATTCTGGGCATGTAACGTGAGCTGAAAGAGCAAGTAAAAGCAAAAGCTACTCAATGGCAACGGTGGGATTCGAACCCACGCCCCCGAAGAGACTGGAGCCTTAATCCTGCGCCTTAGACCGCTCGGCCACGCTACCACATGGTGTTGCAGCTTTCTGACCCTACCTGGGGACACAGACCTAAGTAAAGGGCAAAACAAGCATAGCTTCCCCTTCGGGAATTCGGAGCCTGGTCACCTGCATGACAGGCAGGAATACTCACAACTATACTAACGAGGAACAACGTATGCCTGCTGCTCCATGGTAATGTCCTTAAAGGGTCAGCATTTAATAGTTCTGGAGGGAGAATTAATCGCTTTAGCTCAGCGCTAGGGATCAAAGGTGTAATCTCGTTATACCTCTGGAAACAGCAAAAAGTGCCTAATGGCAGCGGTGGGACTCGAACCCACACCTCCAAAGAGACTGGAGCCTAAATCCAGCGCCTTAGACCGCTCGACCATGCTACCACACACAACTGCTGCTTTTCAACCCTACCTGAGGACGCAGACCTAAGTAACCTCTGTGAATATCCCTGGCTTTTGCAGCTCGGTGCAGATTATGGTGTACGCTCCTCTGTGCCTATGTTTCAGATTTAGGGAAGGATTAAGGCAGGACAGCAAGGGTCAGTTTTGTAGTTCTTCCTGTTCACCCTATTCATCACAGAGTACATCTGATCCCTGGGGATCCCTCCTCAAGGATTGTATTCCAGATTGTCCGCGCAACATCTTAGCAGGTGATAATACAGCGCCCATACTGAGAGAGGGACGAGAGGTTCTCCTGCATTGAAAGGGGAAGCGCTGATTAGTTAGCTGGCGCCAGGTACCTGCCTCAACCAATCCATATTCTGGGCATTTAACGTGAGCTGAAAGAGCAAGTAAAAGCAAAAGCTACTCAATGGCAACGGTGGGATTCGAACCCACGCCTCCGAGGAGACTGGAGCCTTAATCCAGCGCCTTAGACCGCTCGGCCACGCTTCCACATGGTGTTGCAGCTTTCTTACCCTACCTGGGGACACAGACCTAAGTAAAGGGCAAAACAAGCATAGCTTCCCCTTCGGGAATTCGGAGCCTGGTCACCTGCATGACAGGCAGGAATACTCACAACTATACTAACGAGGAACAACGTATGCCTGCTGCTCCATGGTAATGTCCTTAAAGGGTCAGCGTTTAATAGTTCTGGAGGGAGAATTAATCGCTTTAGCTCAGCGCTAGGGATCAAAGGTGTAATCTCGTTATACCTCTGGAAACAGCAAAAATTGCCTAATGGCAGCGGTGGGACTCGAACCCAAACCTCCAAAGAGGCTGGAGCCTAAATCCAGCGCCTTAGACTGCTCGGCCACGCTACCACACACAACTGCTGCTTTTCAACCCTACCTGAGGACGCAGACCTAAGTAAGGGGCGAAATAATCATAGCCACCCCATCTGGGAACCGTACCCCGGTTTTCTGGAGATCTGGAGGAAGAATTAAAAGTTTTAGTGTGGCAGGTGAAGGTACTTAATGGTTCCATTGTGTAATGGTTAGCACTCTGGACTCTGAATCCAGTGATCCGAGTTCAAATCTCAGTGGGACCTTTCTTTACTTTCCTCTCATTACTCAATACTGTATTAAAATTATTTAACCTTCTTCCAGATGTGAGCTTTTCAAATCCATAAATGCTGCTTCCATACCTTTGTGTTCTGTCGCCCCAAGGTGCAATTAGTTGAGAACTTGGATGAAAACTCATGCCTCAAAGAAACCCAGAGCACTCACATCCCCCCGGGAGCCATAATGCCAGAAATATGGGTTATCCAGGATTAGAAAATAAAGTTAAATTGCCTCTTTCTTCCAGAAACAGTGCCAGCTCTGGCTAGTATAGAGTGGATTTCCTGATTGGTTAACCTCTGTGAATATCCCTGGCTTTTGCAGCTCGGTGCAGATTATGGTGTACGCTGCTCTGTGCCTATGTTTCAGATCTAGGGAAGGATTAAGGCAAGACAGCAAGGGTCAGTTTTGTAGTTCTTCCTGTTCACCCTATTCATCACAGAGTACATCTGATCCCTGGGGATCCCTCCTCAAGGATTGTATTCCAGATTGTCCGCGCAACATCTTAGCAGGTTGTAATACAGCGCCCATACTGAGAGAGGGCCGAGAGGTTCTCCTGCATTGAAAGGGGAAGCGCTGATTAGTTAGCTGGCGCCAGGTACCTGCCTCAACCAATCCATATTCTGGGCATGTAACGTGAGCTGAAAGAGCAAGTAAAAGCAAAAGCTACTCAATGGCAACGGTGGGATTCAAACCCACGCCCCCGAAGAGACTGGAGCCTTAATCCAGCGCCTTAGACCGCTCGGCCACGCTACCACATGGTGTTGCAGCTTTCCGACCCTACCTGGGGACACAGACCTAAGTAAAGGGCCAAACAAGCATAGCTTCCCCTTCGGGAATTCAGAGCCTGGTCACCTGCATGACAGGCAGGAATACTCACAACTATACTAACGAGGAACAACCTATGCCTTCTGCTCCATGGTAATGTCCTTAAAGGGTCAGCGTTTAATAGTTCTGGAGGGAGAATTAATCGCTTTAGCTCAGCGCTAGGGATCAAAGGTGTTACTTTCCTCTCATTACTCAGTACTGTATTAAAATTATTTAACCTTCTTCCAGATGTGAGCTTTTCAAATCCATAAATGCTGCTTCCATACCATTGTGTTCTGTCGCCCTAAGGTGCAATTAGTTGAGAACTTGGATGAAAACTCATGCCTCAAAGAAACCCAGAGCACTCACATCCCCCCGGGAGCCATAATGCCAGACAAATGTGTTATCCAGGATTAGAAAATAAAGTTAAAATGCCTCTTTCTTCCAGAAACAGTGCCAGCTCTGGCTAGTATAGAGTGGAGTTCCTGATTGGTTAACCTCTGTGAATATCCCTGGCTTTTGCAGCTCGGTGCAGATTATGGTGTACGCTGCTCTGTGCCTATGTTTCAGATTTAGGGAAGGATTAAGGCAAGACAGCAAGGGTCAGCTTTGTAGTTCTTCCTGTTCACCCTATTCATCACAGAGTACATCTGATCCCTGGGGATCCCTCCTCAAGGATTGTATTCCAGATTGTCCGCGCAACATCTTAGCAGGTGGTAATACAGCGCCCATACTGAGAGAGGGACGAGAGGTTCTCCTGCATTGAAAGGGGAAGCGCTGATTAGTTAGGCTGGGTCCACACTACGTTTTGTCCCATGAGGGAGCGCATACGGCAGGAGGGAGCTAAAAGCTCGCGCTCCCGTATGTGACCGTATGCGCTGCCGTATGCCATTCACTTCAATGAGCCGACCGGAGTGAAACGTTCGGTCCGGTCGGCTCATTTTTGCGCCGTATGCGCTTTTACAACCGGACCTAAAACCGTGGTCAACCACGGTTTTAGGTCCGGTTGTAAAAGCGCATACGGCGCAAAAATGAGCCGACCGGACCGAACGTTTCACTCCGGTCGGCTCATTGAAGAGAATGGCATACGGGAGCGCATACGGTCACATACGGGAGCGCGAGCTTTTAGCTCCCTCCTGCCGTATGCGCTCCCGTATGGGACAAAACGTAGTGTGAACCCACCCTTAGCTGGCGCCAGGTACCTGCCTCAACCAATCCATATTCTGGGCATGTAACGTGAGCTGAAAGAGCAAGTAAAAGCATAAGCTACTCAATGGCAACGGTGGGATTCGAACCCACGCCCCCGAAGAGACTGGAGCCTTAATCCAGCGCCTTAGACCGCTCGGCCACGCTACCACATGGTGTTGCAGCTTTCCGACCATACCTGGGGACACAGACCTAAGTAAAGGGCAAAACAAGCATAGCTTCCCCTTCGGGAATTCAGAGCCTGGTCACCTGCATGACAGGCAGGAATACTCACAACTATACTAACGAGGAACAACGTATGCCTGCTGCTCCATGGTAATGTCCTTAAAGGGTCAGCGTTTAATAGTTCTGGAGGGAGAATTAATCGCTTTAGCTCAGCGCTAGGTATCAAAGGTGTAATCTCGTTATACCTCTGGAAACAGCAAAAAGTGCCTAATGGCAGCGGTGGGACTCGGACCCACGCCTCCAAAGAGACTGGAGCCTAAATCCAGCGCCTTAGACCGCTCGGCCACGCTACCACACACAACTGCTGCTTTTCAACCCTACCTGAGGACGCAGACCTTAGTAAGGGGCAAAATAATCATAGCCACCCCATCTGGGAACCGTACCCCGGTTTTCTGGAGATCTGGAGGAAGAATTAAAAGTTTTAGTGTGGCAGGTGAAGGTACTTAATGGTTCCATGGTGTAATGGTTAGCACTCTGGACTCTGAATCCAGTGATCCGAGTTCAAATCTCGGTGGGACCTTTCTTTACTTTCCTCTCATTACTCAGTACTGTATTAAAATTATTTAACCTTCTTCCAGATGTGAGCTTTTCAAATCCATAAATGCTGCTTCCATACCATTGTGTTCTGTCGCCCCAAGGTGCAATTAGTTGAGAACTTGGATGAAAACTCATGCCTCAAAGAAACCCAGAGCACTCACATCCCCCCGGGAGCCATAATGCCAGAAATATGGGTTATCAAGGATTAGAAAATAAAGTTAAATTGCCTCTTTCTTCCAGAAACAGTGCCAGCTCTGGCTAGTATAGAGTGGAGTTCCTGATTGGTTAACCTCTGTGAATATCCCTGGCTTTTGCAGCTCGGTGCAGTTTATGGTGTACGCTGCTCTGTGTCTATGTTTCAGATCTAGGGAAGGATTAAGGCAAGACAGCAAGGGTCAGTTTTGTAGTTCTTCCTGTTCACCCTATTCATCACAGAGTACATCTGATCCCTGGGGATCCCTCCTCAAGGATTGTATTCCAGATTGTCCGCGCAACATCTTAGCAGGTGGTAATACAGCGCCCATACTGAGAGAGGGACGAGAGGTTCTCCTGCATTAAAAGGGAAGCGCTGATTAGTTAGCTGGCGCCAGGTACCTGCCTCAACCAATCCATATTCTGGGCATGTAACGTGAGCTGAAAGAGCAAGTAAAAGCAAAAGCTACTAAATGGCAACGGTTGGATTCGCACCCACACCCCCGAAGAGACTGGAGCCTTAATTCAGCGCCTTAGACCGCTCGGCCACGCTACCACATGGTGTTGCAGCTTTCCGACCCTACCTGGGGACATAGACCTAAGTAAAAGGCAAAACAAGCATAGCTTCCCCTTCGGGAATTCGGAGCCTGGTCACCTGCATGACAGGCAGAAATACTCACAACTATACTAACGAGGAACAACCTATGCCTGCTGCTCCATGGTAATGTCCTTAAAGGGTCAGCGTTTAATAGTTCTGGAGGGAGAATTAATCGCTTTAGCTCAGCGCTAGGGATCAAAGGTGTAATCGTTATACCTCTGGAAACAGCAAAAAGTGCCTAATGGCAGCGGTGGGATTCGAACCCACGCCTCCAAAGAGACTGAAGCCTAAATCCTGCGCCTTAGACCGGTCGGCCACGCTACCACACACAACTGCTGCTTTTCAACCCTACCTGAGGACGCAGACCTAAGTAAGGGGCGAAATAATCATAGCCACCCCATCTGGGAACCGAACCCCGGTTTTCTGGAGATCAGGAGGAAGAATTAAAAGTTTTAGTGTGGCAGGTGAAGGTACTTAATGGTTCCATGGTGTAATGGTTAGCACTCTGGACTCTGAATCCAGTGATCCGAGTTCAAATCTCGGTGGGACCTTTCTTTACTTTCCTCTCATTACTCAGTACTGTATTAAAATTATTTAACCTTCTTCCAGATGTGAGCTTTTCAAATCCATAAATGCTGCTTCCATACCTTTGTGTTCTGTCGCCCCAAGGTGCAATTAGTTGAGAACTTGGATGAAAACTCATGCCTCAAAGAAACCCAGAGCACTCACATCCCCCCGGGAGCCATAATGCCAGAAATATGGGTTATCCAGGAATAGAAAATAAAGTTAAATTGCCTCTTTCTTCCATAAACAGTGCCAGCTCTGGCTAGTAAAGAGTGGATTTCCTGATTGGTTAACCTCTGTGAATATCCCTGGCTTTTGCAACTCGGTGCAGATTATGGTGTACGCTGCTCTGTGCCTATGTTTCAGATCTAGGGAAGGATTAAGGCAAGACAGCAAGGGTCAGTTTTGTAGTTCTTCCTGTTCACCCTATTCATCACAGAGTACATCTGATCCCTGGGGATCCCTCCTCAAGGATTGTATTCCAGATTGTCCGCGCAACATCTTAGCAGGTGGTAATACAGCGCCCATACTGAGAGAGGGACGAGAGGTTCTCCTGCATTAAAAGGGGAAGCGCTGATTAGTTAGCTGGCGCCAGGTACCTGCCTCAACCAATCCATATTCTGGGCATGTAACGTGAGCTGAAAGAGCAAGTAAAAGAAAAAGCTACTCAATGGCAACGGTTGGATTCGCACCCACACCCCCGAAGAGACTGGAGCCTTAATTCAGCGCCTTAGACCGCTCGGCCACGCTACCACATGGTGTTGCAGCTTTCCGACCCTACCTGGGGACATAGACCTAAGTAAAGGGCAAAACAAGCATAGCTTCCCCTTCGGGAATTCGGAGCCTGGTTACCTGCATGACAGGCAGGAATACTCACAACTATACTAACGAGGAACAACCTATGCCTGCTGCTCCATGGTAATGTCCTTAAAGGGTCAGCGTTTAATAGTTCTGAAGGGAGAATTAAACGCTTTAGCTCAGCGCTAGGGATCAAAGGTGTAATCGTTATCCCTCTGGAAACAGCAAAAAGTGCCTAATGGCAGCGGTGGGATTCAAACCCACGCCTTCAAAGAGACTGGAGCCTAAATCCAGCGCCTTAGACCGCTCGGCCACGCTACCACACACAACTGCTGCTTTTCAACCCTACCTGAGGACGCAGACCTAAGTAAGGGGCGAAATAATCATAGCCACCCCATCTGGGAACCGTACCCCGGTTTTCTGGAGATCTGGAGGAAGAATTAAAAGTTTTAGTGTGGCAAGTGAAGGTACTTAATGGTTCCATGGTGTAATGGTTAGCTCTCTGGACTCTGAATCCAGTGATCCGAGTTCAAATCTCGGTGGGACCTTTCTTTACTTTCCTCTCATTACTCAGTACTGTATTAAAATTATTTAACCTTCTTCCAGATGTGAGCTTTTCAAATCCATAAATGCTGCTTCCATACCTTTGTGTTCTGTCGCCCCAAGGTGCAATTAGTTGAGAACTTGGATGAAAACTCATGCCTCAAAGAAACCCAGAGCACTCACATCCCCCCGGGAGCCATAATGCCAGAAATATGGGTTATCCAGGATTAGAAAATAAAGTTAAATTGCCTCTTTCTTCCAGAAACAGTGCCAGCTCTGGCTAGTATAGAGTGGAGTTCCTGATTGGTTAACCTCTGTGAATATCCCTGGCTTTTGCAGCTCGGTGCAGATTATGGTGTACGCTGCTCTGTGCCTATGTTTCAGATCTAGGGAAGGATTAAGGCAAGACAGCAAGGGTCAGTTTTGTAGTTCTTCCTGTTCACCCTATTCATCACAGAGTACATCTGATCCCTGGGGATCCCTCCTCAAGGATTGTATTCCAGATTGTCCGCGCAACATCTTAGCAGGTGGTAATACAGCGCCCATACTGAGAGAGGGACGAGAGGTTCTCCTGCATTGAAAGGGGAAGCGCTGATTAGTTAGCTGGCGCCAGGTACCTGCCTCAACCAATCCATATTCTGGGCATGTAACGTGAGCTGAAAAAGCAAGTAAAAGCAAAAGCTACTCAATGGCAACGGTGGGATTCGAACCCACGCCCCGGAAGGGACTGGAGCCTTAATCCAGCACCTTAGACCGCTCGGCCACGCTACCACATGGTGTTGCAGCTTTCCGACCCTACCTGGGGACATAGACCTAAGTAAAGGGCAAAACAAGCATAGCTTCCCCTTCGGGAATTCGGAGCCTGGTTACCTGCATGACAGGCAGGAATACTCACAACTATACTAACGAGGAACAACCTATGCCTGCTGCTCCATGGTAATGTCCTTAAAGGGTCAGCGTTTACTAGTTCTGGAGGGAGAATTAATCGCTTTAGCTCAGCGCTAGGGATCAAAGGTGTAATCTCATTATCCCTCTGGAAACAGCAAAAAGTGCCTAATGGCAGCGGTGGGATTCGAACCCACGCCTCCAAAGAGACTGGAGCCAAAGAGACTGGCGCCTTAGACCGCTCGGCCACGCTACCACACACAACTGCTGCTTTTCAACCCTACCTGAGGACGCAGACCTAAGTAAGGGGCAAAATAATCATAGCCACCCCATCTGCGAACCGTACCCCGGTTTTGGCAGGTGAAGGTACTTAATGGTTCCATGGTGTAATGGTTAGCACTCTGGACTCTGAATCCAGTGATCCGAGTTCAAATCTCGGTGGGACCTTTCTTTACTTTCCTCTCATTACTCAGTACTGTATTAAAATTATTTAACCTTCTTCCAGATGTGAGCTTTTCAAATCCATAAATGCTGCTTCCATACCTTTGTGTTCTGTCGCCCCAAGGTGCAATTAGTTGAGAACTTGGATGAAAACTCATGCCTCAAAGAAACCCAGAGCACTCACATCCCCCCGGGAGCCATAATGCCAGAAATATGGGTTATCCAGGATTAGAAAATAAAGTTAAATTGCCTCTTTCTTCCAGAAACAGTGCCAGCTCTGGCTAGTATAGAGTGGAGTTCCTGATTGGTTAACCTCTGTGAAAATCCATGGCTTTTGCAGCTCGGTGCAGATTATGGTGTACGCTGCTCTGTGCCTATGTTTCAGATCTAGGGAAGGATTAAGGCAAGACAGCAAGGGTCAGTTTTGTAGTTCTTCCTGTTCATCCTATTCATCACAGAGTACATCTGATCCCTGGGGATCCCTCCTCAAGGATTGTATTCCAGATTGTCCGCGCAACATCTTAGCAGGTGGTAATACAGCGCCCATACTGAGAGAGGGACGAGAGGTTCTCCTGCATTGAAAGGGGAAGCGCTGATTAGTTAGCTGGCGCCAGGTACCTGCCTCAACCAATCGATATTCTGGGCATGTAACGTGAGCTGAAAGAGCAAGTAAAAGCAAAAGCTACTCAATGGCAATATGGGTTATCCAGGATTAGAAAATAAAGTTAAATTGCCTCTTTCTTCCAGCAACAGTGCCAGCTCTGGCTAGTATAGAGTGGAGTTCCTGATTGGTTAACCTCTGTGAATATCCCTGGCTTTTGCAGCTCGGTGCAGATTATGGTGTACGCTGCTCTGTGCCTATGTTTCAGATCTAGGGAAGGATTAAGGCAAGACAGCAAGGGTCAGTTTTGTAGTTCTTCCTGTTCACCCTATTCATCACAGAGTACATCTGATCCCTGGGGATCCCTCCTCAAGGATTGTATTCCAGATTGTCCGCGCAACATCTTAGCAGGTGGTAATACAGCGCCCATACTGAGAGAGGGACGAGAGGTTCTCCTGCATTGAAAGGGGAAGCGCTGATTAGTTAGCTGGCGCCAGGTACCTGCCTCAACCAATCCATATTCTGGGCATGTAACGTGAGCTGAAAGAGCAAGTAAAAGCAAAAGCTACTCAATGGCAACGGTGGGATTCGATAATACAGCGCCCATACTGAGAGAGGGACGAGAGGTTCTCCTGCATTGAAAGGGGAAGCGCTGATTAGTTAGCTGGTGCCAGGTACCTGCCTCAACCAATCGATATTCTGGGCATGTAACGTGAGCTGAAAGAGCAAGTAAAAGCAAAAGCTACTCAATGGGAACGGTGGGATTCGAACCCACGCCCCCGAAGAGACTGGAGCCTTAATCCAGCGCCTTAGACCGCTCGGCCACGCTACCACATGGTGTTGCAGCTTTCTGACCCTACCTGGGGACACAGACCTAAGTAAAGGGCAAAACAAGCATAGCTTCCCCTTCGGGAATTTGGAGCCTGGTCACCTGCATGACAGGCAGGAATACTCACAACTATACTAACGAGGAACAACCTATGCCTGCTGCTCCATGGTAATGTCCTTAAAGGGTCAGCGTTTAATAGTTCTGGAGGGAGAATTAATCGCTTTAGCTCAGCGCTAGGGATCAAAGGTGTAATCTCGTTATCCCTCTGGAAACAGCAAAAAGTGCCTAATGGCAGCGGTGGGATTCGAACCCACGCCTCCAAAGAGACTGGAGCCTAAATCCAGCGCCTTAGACCGCTCGGCCACACTACCACACACAACTGCTGATTTTCAACCCTACCTGAGGACGCAGACCTAAGTAAGGGGCGAAATAATCATAGCCACCCCATCTGGGAACCGTACCCCGGTTTTCTGGAGATCTGGAGGAAGAATTAAAAGTTTTAGTGTGGCAGGTGAAGGTACTTAATGGTTCCATGGTGTAATGGTTAGCACTCTGGACTCTGAATCCAGTGATCC
Organism: Hyla sarda; assembly: GCF_029499605.1. Lineage (NCBI taxonomy): Eukaryota > Metazoa > Chordata > Amphibia > Anura > Hylidae > Hyla > Hyla sarda. The sequence continues at coordinate 19,897,855 of NC_079192.1, read as the reverse complement.
GAGTTCAAATCTCGGTGGGACCTTTCTTTACTTTCCTCTCATTACTCAGTACTGTATTAAAATTATTTAACCTTCTTCCAGATGTGAGCTTTTCAAATCCATATATGCTGCTTCCATACCTTTGTGTTCTGTCGCCCCGAGGTGCAATTAGTTGAGAACTTGGATGAAAACTCATGCCTCAAAGAAACCCAGAGCACTCACATCCCCCCGGGAGCCATAATGCCAGACATATGTGTTATCCAGGATTAGAAAATAAAGTTAAATTGCCTCTTTCTTCCAGAAACAGTGCCAGCTCTGGCTAGTATAGAGTGGAGTTCCTGATTGGTTAACCTCTGTGAATATCCCTGGCTTTTGCAGCTCGGTGCAGATTATGGTGTACGCTGCTCTGTGCCTATGTTTCAGATTTAGGGAAGGATTAAGGCAAGACAGCAAGGGTCAGTTTTGTAGTTCTTCCTGTTCACCCTATTCATCACAGAGTACATCTGATCCCTGGGGATCCCTCCTCAAGGATTGTATTCCAGATTGTCCGCGCAACATCTTAGCAGGTGGTAATACAGCGCCCATACTGAGAGAGGGACGAGAGGTTCTCCTGCATTGAAAGGGGAAGCGCTGATTAGTTAGCTGGCGCCAGGTACCTGCCTCAACCAATCCATATTCTGGGCATGTAACGTGAGCTGAAAGAGCAAGTAAAAGCAAAAGCTACTCAATGGCAACGGTGGGATTCGAACCCACGACCCCGAAGAGACTGGAGCCTTAATCCAGCGCCTTAGACCGCTCGGCCACGCTACCACATGGTGTTGCAGCTTTCCGACCCTACCTGGGGACATAGACCTAAGTAAAGGGCAAAACAAGCATAGCTTCCCCTTCGGGAATTCGGAGCCTGGATACCTGCATGACAGGCAGGAATACTCACAACTATACTAACGAGGAACAACCTATGCCTGCTGCTCCATGGTAATGTCCTTAAAGGGTCAGCGTTTAATAGTTCTGAAGGGAGAATTAAACGCTTTAGCTCAGCGCTAGGGATCAAAGGTGTAATCGTTATCCCTCTGAAAACAGCAAAAAGTGCCTAATGGCAGCGGTGGGATTCAAACCCACGCCTCCAAAGAGACTGGAGCCTAAATCCTGCACCTTAGACGGCTCGGCCACGCTACCACACACAACTGCTGCTTTTCAACCCTACCTGAGGACGCAGACCTAAGTAAGGGGCGAAATAATCATAGCCACCCCATCTGGGAACCGTACCCCGGTTTTCTGGAGATCTGGAGGAAGAATTAAAAGTTTTAGTGTGGCAGGTGAAGGTACTTAATGGTTCCATGGTGTAATGGTTAGCACTCTGGACTCTGAATCCAGTGATCCGAGTTCAAATCTCGGTGGGACCTTTCTTTACTTTCCTCTCATTACTCAGTACTGTATTAAAATTATTTAACCTTCTTCCAGATGTGAGCTTTTCACATCCTTAAATGCTGCTTCCATACCTTTGTGTTCTGTCGCACCAAGGTGCAATTAGTTGAGAACTTGGATGAAAACTCATGCCTCAAAGAAACCCAGAGCACTCAAATCCCCCCGGGAGCCATAATGCCAGACATATGTGTTATCCAGGATTAGAAAATAAAGTTAAAATGCCTCTTTCTTGCAGAAACAGTGCCAGCTCTGGCTAGTATAGAGTGGAGTTCCTGATTGGTTAACCTCTGTGAATATCCCTGGCTTTTGCAGCTCGGTGCAGATTATGGTGTACGCTGCTCTGTGCCTATGTTTCAGATCTAGGGAAGGATTAAGGCAAGACAGCAAGGGTCAGTTTTGTAGTTCTTCCTGTTCACCCTATTCACCCTATTCATCACAGAGTACATCTGATCCCTGGGGATCCCTCATCAAGGATTGTATTCCAGATTGTTCGCGCAACATCTTAGCAGGTGGTAATACAGCGCCAATACTGAGAGAGGGACGAGAGGTTCTCCTGCATTAAAAGGGGAAGCGCTGATTAGTTAGCTGGCGGCAGGTACCTGCCTCAACCAATCCATATTCTGGGCATGTAACGTGAGCTGAAAGAGCAAGTAAAAGCAAATGACAACGGTGGGATTTGAACCCACGCCCCCGAAGAGACTGGAGCCTTAATCCAGTGCCTTAGACCGCTCGGCCACGCTACCACATGGTGTTGCAGCTTTCCGACCCTACCTGGGGACACAGACCTAAGTAAAGGGCAAAACAAGCATAGCTTCCCCTTCGGGAATTCGGAGCCTGGTCACCTGCATGACAGGCAGGAATACTCACAACTATACTAACGAGGAACAACGTATGCCTGCTGCTCCATGGTAATGTCCTTAAAGGGTCAGCGTTTAATAGTTCTGGAGGGAGAATTAATCGCTTTAGCTCAGCGCTAGGGATCCAAGGTGTAATCGTTATCCCTCTGGAAACAGCAAAAAGTGCCTAATGGCAGCGGTGCAATTCGAACCCACGCCTCCGAAGAGACTGGAGCCTAAATCCAGCACCTTAGACCGCTCGGCCACGCTACCACACACAACTGCTGCTTTTCAACCCTACCGGGGTACGGTTCCCAGACGGGGTACCTAAGTAAGGGGCGAAATAATCATAGCCACCCCGTCTGGGAACCGTACCCCGGTTTTCTGGAGATCTGCTAGTTTTAACCAGTTCTCAGTCCTTCTTCAAGAAGGGTATCACTGGCTTTCATGTCTATTTTTTAAGAACATAAGCTTTCCTAACTTTCCTACTTCTGTCTTAGTCTTCTTTCTGAAATGTTTCTCAAGAGCAAGACAGGACTATCAGATAGGCAGTTGCCGATAGCCTCAGTTTAGGGGGAGGAATGAAAGAAGGCTTAGAAGGTCAAGAGCAAGACAGGACTATCAGATAGGCAGTTGCCGATAGCCTCAGTTTAGGGGGAGAAATGAAAGAAGGCTGAAAAGGTAACTTTTAGAGATTGGTTGTTTCTTGAAAATGTTTTTTTGGAACAAAAAGCTGTCCATGGATAAAAGCTGTCCATGGAAATGTCTTTCTAGGATATGAAATCAAGGGTCCTAAAACAATGTGAGAGCTTACAGTGCCAGTTGACCTCGTGGCCCAACGGTAGCGCATCTGACTCCACATCAGAAATTTGCGTATTCAAATCACGTCGGGGTCAGGAGACCTTTTACTCCTTGCTTAAGCACAGAAACATTGCTCTTAACCTGATAATTTTCACCAGTTCTCAGTCCTTCTTCAAGAAGGGTATCACTGACTTTCATGTTAATTTTTTACGAACATAAGCTTTCCTAAGTTTCCTAACACTGTCTTAGTCTTCTTTCTGAAATGTTTCTCAAGAGCAAAACAGGACTATTAGATAGGCAATTGCCGATAGCCTCAGTTTAGGGGGAGAAATGAAAGAAGGCTAAAAAGGTAACTTTTAGAGGTTGGTTGTTTCTTGAAAAGGTTTTTAATGGAACAAAAAGCTGCCCATGGAAAAAAGCTGTCCATGGAAATGTCTTTCAAGGATATGAAATCAAGGGTCCTGAATCAATGTGAGAGCTTACAGTGCCAGATGAACTTGTGGAGCAACGGTAGCGCGTCTGACTCCAGATCAGAAGGTTGCGTGTTCAAATCACGTCAGGGTCAGGAGTTCTTTTCCTCCTTGCTTAAGCACAGAAACATTGCTCTTAACCTGCTAATTTTAACCAGTTCTCAGTCCTTCTTCAGGAAGGGTATCACTGGTCTTCGTGTCAATATTTTACGAACTTAAGCTTTCCTAAGTTTCCAACCTCTGTCTTAGTCTTCTTTCTGAAATTTTTCTCAAGCGCAAGACAGGACTATCAGATAGGCAGTTGCCGATAGCCTCAGTTTAGGGGGAGAAATGAAAGAAGGCTAAAAAGGTAACTTTTAGAGGTTGGTTGTTTCTTGGAAATGTTTCTATTGGAACAAAAAGCTGTCCATGGAAAAAAGCTGTCCATGAAAAAGTCTTTCTAGGATATGAAATCATGGGTCCTGAATCAATGTGAGAGTTCACAGTGCCAGTTGATCTCGTGGTGCAACGGTAGCGCGTCTGACTCCAGATCAGAAGGTTGTGTGTTCAAATCACGTCGGGGGTCAGAAGGTTGGTTGTCTCTTGGAAATATTTTTATTGGAACAAAAAGCTGTCCATTGAAAAAAGCTGTCTATGGAAATGTCTTTCTATGATATGAAATCAAAGGTCCTGAATCAATGTGAGAGCTCATAGTGCCAGTTGACCTCGTGGTGCAACGGTAGCGAGTCTGACTCCAGATCGGAAGGTTGTGTGTTCAAATCACGTCGGGGGTCAGGAGTCACTTTCCCCCTTGCTTAAGCACAGAAACATTGCTCTTAACCTGCTAATTTTAACCAGTTCTCATTCCTTCTTCAAGAAGAGTATAACTGGCCTTCATGTCAATTTTTTTTACGAACATAAGCTTTCCTAAGTTTACTACTTCTGTCTTAGTCTTCTTTCTGAAATGTTTCTCAAGAGCAAAACAGGACTATTAGATAGGGAATTGCCGATAGCCTCAGTTTAGGGGGAGAAATGAAAGAAGGCTAAAAAGGTAACTTTTAGAGGTTGGTTGTTTCTTGAAAAGGTTTTTAATGGAACAAAAAGCTGCCCATGGAAAAAAGCTGTCCATGAAAATGTCTTTCAAGGATATGAAATCAAGGGTCCTGAATCAATGTGAGAGCTTACAGTGCCAGATGAACTTGTGGAGCAACGGTAGCGCGTCTGACTCCAGATCAGAAGGTTGCGTGTTCAAATCACGTCAGGGTCAGGAGTTCTTTTCCTCCTTGCTTAAGCACAGAAACATTGCTCTTAACCTGCTAATTTTAACCAGTTCTCAGTCCTTCTTCAGGAAGGGTATCACTGGTCTTCGTGTCAATATTTTACGAACTTAAGCTTTCCTAAGTTTCCAACCTCTGTCTTAGTCTTCTTTCTGAAATTTTTCTCAAGCGCAAGACAGGACTATCAGATAGGCAGTTGCCGATAGCCTCAGTTTAGGGGGAGAAATGAAAGAAGGCTAAAAAGGTAACTTTTAGAGGTTGGTTGTTTCTTGGAAATGTTTCTATTGGAACAAAAAGCTGTCCATGGAAAAAAGCTGTCCATGAAAAAGTCTTTCTAGGATATGAAATCATGGGTCCTGAATCAATGTGAGAGTTCACAGTGCCAGTTGATCTCGTGGTGCAACGGTAGCGCGTCTGACTCCAGATCAGAAGGTTGTGTGTTCAAATCACGTCGGGGGTCAGAAGGTTGGTTGTCTCTTGGAAATATTTTTATTGGAACAAAAAGCTGTCCATTGAAAAAAGCTGTCTATGGAAATGTCTTTCTATGATATGAAATCAAAGGTCCTGAATCAATGTGAGAGCTCATAGTGCCAGTTGACCTCGTGGTGCAACGGTAGCGAGTCTGACTCCAGATCGGAAGGTTGTGTGTTCAAATCACGTCGGGGGTCAGGAGTCACTTTCCCCCTTGCTTAAGCACAGAAACATTGCTCTTAACCTGCTAATTTTAACCAGTTCTCATTCCTTCTTCAAGAAGAGTATAACTGGCCTTCATGTCAATTTTTTTTACGAACATAAGCTTTCCTAAGTTTACTACTTCTGTCTTAGTCTTCTTTCTGAAATGTTTCTCAAGAGCAAAACAGGACTATTAGATAGGGAATTGCCGATAGCCTCAGTTTAGGGGGAGAAATGAAAGAAGGCTAAAAAGGTAACTTTTAGAGGTTGGTTGTTTCTTGAAAAGGTTTTTAATGGAACAAAAAGCTGCCCATGGAAAAAAGCTGTCCATGAAAATGTCTTTCAAGGATATGAAATCAAGGGTCCTGAATCAATGTGAGAGCTTACAGTGCCAGATGAACTTGTGGAGCAACGGTAGCGCGTCTGACTCCAGATCAGAAGGTTGCGTGTTCAAATCACGTCAGGTCAGGAGTTCTTTTCCTCCTTGCTTAAGCACAGAAACATTGCTCTTAACCTGCTAATTTTAACCAGTTCTCAGTCCTTCTTCAGGAAGGGTATCACTGGTCTTCGTGTCAATATTTTACGAACTTAAGCTTTCCTAAGTTTCCAACCTCTGTCTTAGTCTTCTTTCTGAAATTTTTCTCAAGCGCAAGACAGGACTATCAGATAGGCAGTTGCCGATAGCCTCAGTTTAGGGGGAGAAATGAAAGAAGGCTAAAAAGGTAACTTTTAGAGGTTGGTTGTTTCTTGGAAATGTTTCTATTGGAACAAAAAGCTGTCCATGGAAAAAAGCTGTCTATGGAAATGTCTTTCTATGATATGAAATCAAAGGTCCTGAATCAATGTGAGAGCTCATAGTGCCAGTTGACCTCGTGGTGCAACGGTAGCGAGTCTGACTCCAGATCGGAAGGTTGTGTGTTCAAATCACGTCGGGGGTCAGGAGTCACTTTCCCCCTTGCTTAAGCACAGAAACATTGCTCTTAACCTGCTAATTTTAACCAGTTCAAATTCCTTCTTCAAGAAGAGTATAACTGGCCTTCATGTCAATTTTTTTTACGAACATAAGCTTTCCTAAGTTTCTTACTTCTGTCTTAGTCTTCTTTCTGATATGTTTCTCAAGAGCAAGACAGGACTATCAGGTAGGCAGTTGCCGATAGCCTCAGTTTAGGGGGAGAAATGAAAGAAGGCTAAAAAGGTAACATTTAGAGGTTGGTTGTTTCTTGGAAATGTTTTTATTGGAGCAATAAGCTGTCCATGGAAAAAAGCTGTCCATCGAAACGTCTTTCTAGGATATGAAATCACGGGTCCTGAATCAATGTAAGAGCTCACAGTGCCGGTTGACCTCGTGGCGCAATGGTAGCGCGTCTGACTCCAGATCAGAAGGTTGCGTGTTCAAATCACGTCAGGGTCAGGAGTCCTTTTCTTCCTTGCTTAAGCGCAGAAACATTGCTCTTAACCTGCTAATTTTAACCAGTTCTCAGTCCTTCTTCAAGTACGGTATCACTGGCTTTCATGTCAATTTTTTACGAACATAAGCTTTCCTAAGTTTCCTACATCTGTCTTAGTCTTCTTTCTGAAATGTTTCTCAAGAGCAAGACAGGACTATCAGATAGGCAGTTGCCGATAGCCTCAGTTTTGGGGGAGGAATGAAAGAATGCTAAAAAGGTAACATTTAGAGGTTGGTTGTTTCTTGGAAATGTTTTTATTGGAGCAATAAGCTGTCCATGGAAAAAAGCTGTCCATCGAAACGTCTTTCTAGGATATGAAATCACGGGTCCTGAATCAATGTAAGAGCTCACAGTGCCGGTTGACCTCGTGGCGCAATGGTAGCGCGTCTGACTCCAGATCAGAAGGTTGCGTGTTCAAATCACGTCAGGGTCAGGAGTCCTTTTCTTCCTTGCTTAAGCACAGAAACATTGCTCTTAACCTGCTAATTTTAACCAGTTCTCAGTCCTTCTTCAAGTAGGGTATCACTGGCTTTCATGTCAATTTTTTACGAACATAAGCTTTCCTAAGTTTCCTACATCTGTCTTAGTCTTCTTTCTGAAATGTTTCTCAAGAGCAAGACAGGACTATCAGATAGGCAGTTGCCGATAGCCTCAGTTTTGGGGGAGGAATGAAAGAAGGCTAAAAAGGTAACTTTTAGAGGTTGGTTGTTTCTTGGAAATGTTTTTATTGGAACAAATAGCTGTCCATGGAAAAATGCTGTCCATGGAAATGTCTTTTTAGGATATGAAATCAAGGGTCCTGAATCAACGTGAGAGCTCACACTGCCAGTTGACTTTGTGGCGCAACGGTAGCGCGTCTGACTCCAGATCAGAAGGTTGCATGTTCAAATCACGTCGGGGGTCAGAAGGCCCTTTCCTCCTTGCTTAAGCACAGAAACATTGCTCTTAACCAGCTAATTTTAACCAGTTCTCAGTCCTTCTACAAGAAGGAAATCACAGTCCTCTACCTCCTTGCTTAAGCAGGGAAACATTGCTCTTAACCAGTTCTCAGTTCTTCTTCAAGTAGGGTATCACTGGCTTTCATGTCAATCTTTTACGAACATAAGCTTTGTTAAGTTTCCTACCCCTGTCTTAGTCTTCTTTCTGAAATGTTTCTCAAGAGCAAGACAGGACTATCAGCTAGGCAGTTGCCGATAGCCTCAGTTTAGGGGGAGGAATTAAAGAAGGCTGCGTGTTCAAATCACGTCGGGGTCAGGAGTCCTTTTCCTCCTTGCTTAAGCACAGAAATTTTGCTATTAACCTGCTAATTTTAACCAGGTTTTGTCCATGTCTTTCTAGGATATGAAATCACGGGTCCTGTATCAATGTGAGAGCTCACAGTGCCAGTTGACCTCGTTGCGCAACGGTAGCGCGTCTGACTTCAGATCAGAAGGTTGCGTGTTCAAATCACGTCGGGGTCAGGAGTCCTTTTTCTCCTTGCTTAAGCACAGAAACATTGCTCTTAACCTGCTAATTTTAACCAGTTCTCAGTCCTTCTGCAGGAAGGGTATCACTGGTCTTCATGTCAATTTTTTACGAACATAAGCTTTCCTAAGTTTCCTACTTCTGTCTTAGTCTTCTTTCTGAAATGTTTCTCAAGAGCAAGACAGGACTATCAGATAGGCAGTTGCCGATAGCCTCAGTTTAGGGGGAGGAATGAAAGAAGGCTAAGAAGGTCAAGAGCAAGACAGGACTATCAGATAGGCAGTTGCCGATAGCCTCAGTTTAGGGGGAGGAATTAAAGAAGGCTGCGTGTTCAAATCACGTCGGGGACAGGAGTCCTTTTCCTCCTTGCTTAAGCACAGAAATTTTGCTATTAACCTGCTAATTTTAACCAGGTTTTGTCCATGTCTTTCTAGGATATGAAATCACGGGTCCTGAATCAATGTGAGAGCTCATACTGCCAGTTGACCTTGTGGCGCAACGGTAGCGAGTCTGACTCCAGATCAGAAGGTTGCATGTTCAAATCATGTCAGGGTCAGGAGGCGCTTGCTTAAGCACAGAAACATTGCTCTTAACCTGCTAATTTTAACCAGTTCTCAGTCCTTCTTCAAGAATTGAATCACAGTTCTTTTCCTCCTTGCTTAAGCACAGAAATTTTGCTCTTAACCTGCTAATTTTAACCAGTTCTCAGTCCTTCTTCAGGAAGGGTATCACTGGTCTTCATGTCAATTTTTTACGAACATAAAAAATTGACATGAAATGAAAGAAGGCTCTAAAAGTTACCTTTTTAGCCTTCTTTCATTCCTCCCCCTAAACTGAGGCTATCGGCATCTGCCTATCTGATAGTCCTGTCTTGCGCTTGAGAAAAATTTCAGAAAGAAGACTAAGACAGAAGTTGGAAACTTAGGAAAGCTTAAGTTCGTAAAATATTGACACAAAGGCCAGTGATACCCTTCTTGAAGAAGGACTGAGAACTGGTTAAAATTAGCAGGTTAAGATCAATATTTCTGTGCTTAAGCAAGGAGGAAATGGACTCCTGACCCCGACGTGATTTGAACACGAAACCATCTGATTTGGAGTCAGAGGAGCTACTGCAGCGCCACGAGGTCACCTGACTCTGTAAGCTCTCACATTGATTCAGGACCCGTGAATTCATATCCTAGAAAGACATTTCCATGGACAGCTTTCTTCCATGGACAGCTTTTTGTTCCAATAAAAACATTTCCAAGAAACAACCAACCTTTAAAAGTGAACTTTTTAGCCTTCTTTCATTTCATGTCAATTTTTTATGTTCGTAAAAAATTGACATGAAGACCAGTGATACCCTTCCTGAAGAAGGACTGAGAACTGGTTAAAATTAGCAGGTTAATAGCAAAATCTGTGCTTAAGCAAGGAGGAAAAGGACTCCAGACCCCAATGTGATTTGAACACGCAGCCTTCTTTCATTCCTCCCCCTAAACTGAGGCTATCGGCAACTGCCTATCTGATAGTCCTGTCTTGCTCTTGACCTTCTTAACCTTCTTTTATTCCTCCCCCTAAACTGAGGCTATCGGCAACTGCCTATCTGATAGTCATGTCTTGCTCTTGAGAAACATTTCAGAAAGAAGACTAAGACAGGGGTAGGAAACTTAGGAAAGCTTATGTTCGTAAAAAATTGACATGAAAGCCAGTGATACCCTTCTTGAAGAAGGACTGAGAATTGGTTAAAATTAGGTTAAGAGCAATATTTCTGTGCTTAAGCAAGGAGGAAAAGGACTCCTGACCCCGACATGATTTGAACACGCAACCTTCTGATCTGGAGTCAGGCGTGCTACCGTTGCGCCACGAGGTCAACTTGCACTGTGAGCTCTCACATTGATTCAGGACCCTTGATTTCATATCCTAGAAAGACATTTCCATGGACAGCTTTTTTCCATGGACAGCTTTATGTTCCAATAAAAACATTTCCAAGAAACAACCAACCTCTAAAAGTGACCTTTTTAGGTTGGTTGTTTCTTGGAAATGTTTTTATTGGAACAAATAGCTGTCCATGGAAAAAAGCTGTCCATGGAAATGTCTTTCTAGGATATGAAATCACGGGTCCTGAATCAATGTGAGAGCTCTCAGTGCCAGTTGACCTTGTGGTGCAACGGTAGCGCGTCTGACTCCAGATCAGAAGGTTGCGTGGTCAAAACACGTTGGGGGTCAGAAGGCCCTTTCCTCCTTGCTTAAGCACAGAAACATTGCTCTTAACCAGTTCTCAGTTCTTCTTCTAGTAGGGTATCACTGGCTTTCATGTCAATCTTTTACGAACATAAGCTTTATTAAGTTTCCTACCCCTGTCTTAGTCTTCTTTCTGAAATGTTTCTCAAGAGCAAGACAGGACTATCATATAGGCAGTTGCCGATAGCCTCAGTTTAGGGGGAGACATGAAAGAAGGCTAAAAAGGTAACTTTTAGAGGTTGGTTGTTTCTTGGAAATAAGCAATATTTCTGTGCTTAAGCAAGGAGGAAAAGGACTCCTGACCCCGACATGATTTGAACACGCAACCTTCTGATCTGGAGTCAGGCGTGCTACCGTTGCGCCACGAGGTCAACTTGCACTGTGAGCTCTCACATTGATTCAGGACACTTGATTTCATATCCTAGAAAGACATTTCCATGGACAGCTTTTTTCCATGGACAGCTTTATGTTCCAATAAAAACATTTCCAAGAAACAACCAACCTCTAAAAGTGACCTTTTTAGGTTGGTTGTTTCTTGGAAATGTTTTTATTGGAACAAAAAGCTGTCCATTGAAAAAAGCTGTCCATGGAAATGTCTTACTAGGATATGAAATCAAAGGTCCTGAATCAATGTGAGAGCTCATACTGCCAGTTGACCTCGTGGCGCAACGGTAGCAAGTCTGACTCCAGATCAGAAGGTTGCATGTTCAAATCACGTCGGGGTCAGGAGGCCCTTTCTTTCTTGCTTAAGCACAGAAACATTGCTCTTAACCTGTTAATTTTAACCAGTTCTCAGTCCTTCTTCAAGAAGGGAATCACAGTTCTCTTCCTCCTTGCTTAAGCACAGAAACATTGCTCTTAACCTGCTAATTTTAACCAGTTCTCGGTCCTTCTTCAGGAAGGGTATCACTGGTCTTCATGTCAATTTTTTACGAACATAAGCTTTCCTAAGTTTCTTACTTCTGTCTTAGTCTTCTTTCTGAAATGTTTCTCAAGAGCAAGACAGGACTATCAGATAGGCAGTTGCCAACAGCCTCAGTTTAGGGGGAGGAATGAAAGAAGGCAGCGTGTTCAAATCACGTCAGGGTCTGGAATCCTTTTCCTCCTTGCTTAAGCACAGAAATTTTGCTATTAACCTGCTAATTTTAACCAGTTCTCAGTCTTTCTTCAGGAAGGGTATCACTGGTCTTCATGTCAATTTTTTACGAACATAAAAAATTGACATTAAATGAAAGAAGGCTAAAAAGGTCACTTTTAGAGGTTGGTTGTTTCTTGGAAATGTTTTTATTGGTACATAAAGCTGTCCATGGAAAAAAGCTGTCCAGGTAAATGTCTTTCTAGGATATGAAATCAAGGGTCCTGAATCAATGTGAGAGCTCACAGTGCAAGTTGATCTCGTGTTGCAACGGTAGCACGCCTGACTCCAGATCAGAAGGTTGCGTGTTCAAATCATGTCGAGGTCAGGAGTCCTTTTCCTCCTTGCTTAAGCACAGAAATATTGCTCTTAACCTGCTAATTTTAACCAGTTCTCAGTCCTTCTTCAAGAAGGGTATCACTGGCCTTCAAGTCGATATTTTACGAACTTAAGCTTTCCTAAGTTTCCAACCTCTGTCTTAGTCTTCTTTCTGAAATTTTTCTCAAGAGCAAGAAAGGACTATCAGATAGGCACTTGCCGATAGCCTCAGTTTAGGGGGAGAAATGAAAGAAGGCTAAGAAGGTCAAGAGCAAGACAGGACTATCAGATAGTCAGTTGCCGATAGCCTCAGTTTAGGGGGAGGAATGAAAGAAGGCTAAAAAGGTAACTTTTAGAGGTTGGTTGTTTCTTGGAAATGTTTTTATTGGAACAAATAGCTGTCCATGGAAAAAAGCTGTCCATGGAAATGTCTTTTTAGCATATGAAATCAAGGGTCCTGAATCAATGTGAGAGCTCACACTGCCAGTTGACCTCGAGAATCAACAGTAGCGCGTCTGACTCCAGATCAGAAGGTTGCGTGTTCAAATCACGTCGGGGTGAGGAGTCCTTTTCCTCCTTGCTTAAGCACAGAAATTTTGCTATTAACCTGCTAATTTTAACCAGTTCTCAGTCCTTCTTCAGGAAGGGTATCACTGGTCTTCATGTCAATTTTTTACGAACATAAAAAATTGACATGAAATGAAAGAAGGCTCTAAAAGTTACCTTTTTAGCCTTCTTTCATTCCTCCCCCTAAACTGAGGCTATCGGCATCTGCCTATCTGATAGTCCTGTCTTGCGCTTGAGAAAAATTTCAGAAAGAAGACTAAGACAGAGGTTGGAAACTTAGGAAAGCTTAAGTACGTAAAATATCGACACGAAGGCCAGTGATACCCTTCTTGAAGAAGGACTGAGAACTGGTTAAAATTAGCAGGTTAAGAGCAAAATTTCTGTGCTTAAGCAAGGAGGTAAAGGACTCCTGACCCCGACGTGATTTGAACACGCAACCTTCTGATCTGGAGTCAGACGCGCTACCGTTGCACCACGAGGTCAACTTTCACTGTGAGCTCTCACATTGATTCAGGACCCGTGATTTCATATCCTAGAAAGACATTTCCATGGAATGCTTTTTTTCCATGGACAGCTTTATGTTCCAATAAAAACATTTCCAAGAAACAACCAACCTCTAAAAGTGACCTTTTTAGCCCTCTTTCATTTCTCGCCCTAAACTGAGGCTATCGGCAACTGCCTATCTGATACTCATGTCTTGCTCTTGAGATACATTTCAGAAAGAATAATAAGACAGACGTAGAAAACTTAAAAAATTGACATGAAGGCCAGTGATAAATTGACATGAAGGCCAGTGATACCCTTCTTGAAGAAGGACTGAGAACTGGTTAAAATTAGCAGGTTAAGAGCAATGTTTCTGTGCTTAAGCAAGGAGGAAAAGGACTCCTGACCTCGACGTCGCGCCACTAGGTCAACTGGCACTGTGAGCTCTCACATTGATTCAGGACCCTTGATTTCATATCCTAAAAAGACATTTCCATGGACAGCTTTTTTCCATGGACAGCTATTTGTTCCAATAAAAACATTTCCAAGAAACAACCAACCTCTAAAAGTTACCTTTTTAGCCTTCTTTCATTCCTCCCCCTAAACTGAGGCTATCGGCAGCTGCCTATCTGATAGTCCTGTCTTGCTCTTGACCTTCTTAGCCTTCGTTCATTTCTCCCCCTAAACTGAGGCTATTGGCAACTGCCTATCTGATAGTCCTTTCTTGCTCTTGAGAAAAATTTCAGAAAGAAGACTAAGACAGAGGTTGGAAACTTAGGAAAGCTTAAGTTCGTAAAATATCGACACGAAGGCCAGTGATACCCTTCTTGAAGATGGACAGAGAACTGGTTAAAATTAGCAGGTTAAGAGCAAAATTTCTGTGCTTAAGTAAGGAGGAAAAGGACTCCTGACCCCGACGTGATTTGAACACGCAACCTTCTGATCTGGAGTCAGACGCGCTACCGTTGCGCCACGAGGTCAACTTGCAGTGTGAGCTCTCACATTGATTCAGGACCCTTGATTTCATATCCTAGAAAGACATTTCCATGGAATGCTTTTTTTCCATGGACAGCTTTATGTTCCAATAAAAACATTTCCAAGAAACAACCAACCTCTAAAAGTGACCTTTTTAGCCCTCTTTCATTTCTCCCCCTAAACTGAGGCTATCGGCAACTGCCTATCTGATACTCATGTCTTGCTCTTGAGATACATTTCAGAAAGAATAATAAGACAGAGGTAGAAAACTTAAAAAATTGACATGAAGGCCAGTGATAAATTGACATGAAGGCCAGTGATACCCTTCTTGAAGAAGGACTGAGAACTGGTTAAAATTAGCAGGTTAAGAGCAATGTTTCTGTGCTTAAGCAAGGAGGAAAAGGACTCCTGACCTCGACGTTGCGCCACGAGGTCAACTGGCACTGTGAGCTCTCACATTGATTCAGGACCCTTGATTTCATATCCTAGAAAGACATTTCCATGGACAGCTTTTTTCCATGGACAGCTTTTTGTTCCAATAAAAACATTTCCAAGAAACAACCAACCTCTAAAAGTTACCTTTTTAGCCTTCTTTCATTTCTCCCCCTAAACTGAGGCTATCGGCAACTGCCTATCTGATAGTCCTGTCTTGCTCTTGACCTTCTTAGCCTTCTTTCATTTCTCCCCCTAAAATGAAGCTATCGGCAACTGCCTATCTGATAAGTAGGAAACTTAGGAAAGCTTATGTTCGTAAAAAATTGACATGAAGGCCAGTGATACCCTTCTTGAAGAAGGACTGAGAACTGGTTAAAATTAGCAGGTTAAGAGCAATGTTTCTGTGCTTAAGCAAGCTTTATGTTCCAATAAAAACATTTCCAAGAAACAACCAACCTCTAAAAGTTACCTTTTTAGCCTTCTTTCATTTCTCCCCCTAAACTGAGGCTATCCGCAACTGCCTATCTGATAGTCCTGTTTTGCTCTTGAGAAACATTTCAGAAAGAAGACTAAGACAGGGGGTAGGAAACTTAGGAAAGCTTATGTTCGTAAAAAATTGACATGAAGGACTTCCGGTTCCGGCGCACGGATGTAAGGAGTGCTCAGACAGAGCTCCGTCCGCACCGCTGCCTTCACCCGTTAACTGCCGCACATATCTGCACATCCAGGGACTCTGAATAGCTGCACTATCTTCTGAACGCTCCTGGGAACAAGATGGATCGTTTTATCTCCCGAGGCGGGGACGGACAAGGTCAGAGAGCGGGATTTCCTTCTCAGGCCGTGGGGGAGGGAGGAGGAGGTAAGATGGCGGAGATGCGCGCCACAACGGAAGTAACGGGACAGAATGCCCCACTTACACAGCAGGAGATACCGGCCCCCCTGCCACCTGATACTGACAACAGTCTTATCCCAGGACTGCCTTTCTCTATTAAAACTCTGGCCACACTTCTGGCGGCTGAAGTGGCTAAATTAGTGCTGACTGACATAAAACAACAGTTGGATTCCACTATAACGTCCTCCCTGTCAGCCATACAGGGGGAGGTTTCTCGTCACTCCTCTCAAATTGCTGAACTTGAAGAGAGATTAAATGTGGCTGAGGGGGAGATAATGATGACGAAGCAGCAACTACATAAATCTCAGAAACTTACAGCAGCGCTCCAGGAGAAAACGGATGACCTGGAAAATCGCTCCAGAAGGAGTAACCTTAGGCTAGTGGGTCTTCCTGAATCCATTCCGGGTCATATATTGCATATAATCTGCGCTGAAGAGTTGCCAACGGCGCTGGGGCTATCGGCCAAATGCTCAGTGGAGAGGGCCCACAGACTGGGACCTTTACGGCACACACTTCCTTCTACTACCACTACAGCTGACAGGTGATCGCCAAATATCTTAATTACGCTGAAAAAACTCTTATTCTGACAACTTACAAGAAACTGACTACCCCACTAATGATTAGAGGTCACCGTATACTCCTATTCAATGACTTTTCTGCTGAGGTGACCAAAAAACGGAAGGCCTTTTCCACAATATGCTCCCAGTTGGTGGCACAGCAGCGAAAATTTGTATTACAATACCCGGCTATCCTGAAAATTTTTAAGCCTGATGGTTCTATGGAGATATATCGCTCACCTGACGAAGCGCTGGCATCGCTACGCCTACGGGAGGTAGTGGAGTCCCATTCTGAGACAGAGAAGCACAAACGCCGCCGCCACAAAAGCCCGCCGCTGATCTTGGAAAGCATGGAGTGAGCTGTCCTCTTGTTTCTCTTCTGGAATATTGGACTGTTCTATGAATGAAGACCATCTCTCCTTACTAAGGAACTATGGAGGGACTATTGGATCTCTGTTTTCCTATTATTATTCTCCCTGGACGAGGAACGCTTCTGCATACAATCTCCGAGACAATTTGTTCCCCCTTTTCTTTTTTTTTTCTCTCTCTCTCTTTCTCTTTCCTTCTCTCCCTCCCCCTCTCCTCCTTCTCTGCTCATCTCGATTTCCCCCTTGCTCCTCCCTCCCTGCATCTCTTCTTATCCCGTGTTTCTCTTATCTTGTTACACTTCTTACTGCGTCCATACGGACGCTTATGGTCGGGGCCCGTCCTCAAGGGTCAGGTTGCCAACTGATAGATACATCGTATATGTGGATGTGCGAGGATCCGCTAATGGTCCATGGAAGAAGTGAAGTCCTGACTTTACTTACCTCGCTAGGGCTCTTAGAGCCAAGATGGTTCTTATTGTTACAGTCTTGTTGTTATTTATTCGGTTTCATATTACTGTTTTGTGAGGCCATTCCCCCATGCTATGCAAGTCGTGTCGTCTGTGATACTTGTGCACATTGCTTTTGGTATACTGCTTACCTTGTTGTTTATATAGTCTTTAACTGCATTTCTATCCTTTTAATGCAAATTATTTAGTAATGAAAGTAGTAACGTGGAAAGTAAAAGGATTGCGGTCTCCTGGAAAGCGGTCACTAGTACTTCGACATTTGCAAAAATGAAAGGCTGATGTGGCGCTTCTCCAGGAGACCCACCTACTTACTGAGGACTTCATACGCCTTCAGAAGAGGTGGGTGGGGGCAGTAATAGGTTCTCCGGCAGTTGAGAGAAAAGGTGGTGTTTTAATCCTACTGCATAAAAACTTAGCTCAGTCTGTCCACTCACATTGGGAAGACTCAGGAGGTATGCTACAACATATGGTACTAGAAGAGGGGGGTCGCTTATATAGTATTTACAATGCATATGGCCCACATATAGGTAAACAGACCTTTTATGATACTTTGAGTGCGCGCCTCAGAGCAGACAATAACATATACAAAATACTCGGGGGAGATCTTAATACTGTGATGCGCACATCAGAAGATAGGAGACGCAGCACTGCGATCACTACCTCGTCTGAGGAGTTGTTTCTACAGAACCTCACACAAACTACTGATATGATTGACTCCTGAAGGTATTATAACCCGACTGACAGGGTGTTTACTCACTTTTCCCACGCACACCACTCGTGGTCGAGACTAGATTATCTTTTTCTTTCCCAGACACTTCTGCCCCAGACCATTAATGTTACGCCTAGCGCTCCGGGTCCCCGCTCCTCCCCGGAGCGCTCACGGCGTCTTTCTCCCTGCAGCGCCCCGGTCAGTCCCGCTGACCGGGAGCGCTGCACTGTTTTGGCCGTTGGGGATGCGATTCGCACAGCGGGACGCACCCGCTCGCGAGTCGCATCCCAGGTCACTTACCCGTCCCGGTCCCCTGCTGTCATGTGCTGGCGCGCGCGGCTCCGCTCTCTAGGGCGCGCGCGCGCCAGCTCTCTGAGACTTAAAGGGCCAGTGCACCAATGATTGGTGCCTGGCCCAATTAGCTTAATTGGCTCCCACCTGCTCCCTGCCTTTATCTAGTCTCCTCCCTTGCACTCCCTTGCCGGATCTTGTTGCCTTGTGCCAGTGAAAGCGTTTAGTGTGTCCAAAGCCTGTGTACCTGAACTTCTGCTACCCATCCTGACTACGAACCTTGCCGCCTGCCCCCGACCTTCTGCTACGTCTGACCTTGCTTCTGCCTACTCCCTTGTACCGCGCCCATCTTCAGCAGCCAGAGAGGTGAGCCGTTGCTAGTGGATACGACCTGGTCACTACCGCCGCAGCAAGACCATCCCGCTTTGCGGCGGGCTCTGGTGAAAACCAGTAGTGGCTTAGAACCGGTCCACTAGCACGGTCCACGCCAATCCCTCTCTGGCACAGAGGATCCACTACCTGGAAGCCGAATCGTGACAGTAGATCCGGCCATGGATCCCGCTGAGGTGCCGCTGCCAAGTCTCGCTGATCTTCCCACGGTGGTCGCTCAGCAATCGCAGCAGATTGCCCAACAAGGACAGCAGCTGTCGCAGTTGACCGCCATGTTACAGCAAATTCTGCCCCTGCTACAGCAGCAACCATCTCCTCCGCCAGCTCCTGCACCTCCTCCGCAGCGAGTGGCCGCTCCTAACCTCCGCTTGTCCCTGCCGGACAAATTTGATGGGGACTCCAGACTCTGCCGTGGATTTTTGTCTCAGTGTTCCCTGCATATGGAGATGTTGTCAGACTTGTTTCCTACAGAACGGTCTAAGGTGGCGTTCGTAGTAAGCCTTCTTTCAGGAAAGGCCTTGTCTTGGGCCACACCGCTCTGGGACCGCAATGATCCTGCCACAGCCACAGTCCAGTCCTTTTTTGCTGAAGTCCGAAGTGTCTTTGAGGAACCTGCCCGAGCCTCTTCTGCTGAGACTGCCCTGCTGAACCTGGTCCAGGGTAATTCTTCCGTTGGCGAGTACGCCATACAATTCCGTACTTTTGCATCTGAACTATCCTGGAATAATGAGGCTCTCTGCGCGACCTTTAAAAAAGGCCTATCCAGTCGCATCAAGGATGTGCTGGCCGCACGAGAGATTCCTGCCAACCTCCAAGAACTCATCCATTTGGCTACCCGCATTGACATGCGTTTTTCTGAGCGACACCAAGAGCTCCGCCAGGAAAAAGACTTAGATCTCTGGGCACCTCTCCCACAGCATCCTTTGCAGTCTATGCCTGGGCCTCCCGCCGAGGAGGCCATGCAAGTGGATCGGTCTCGCCTGACCCAGGAAGAGAGGAATCGCCGTAGAGAAGAAAATCTCTGTCTGTACTGTGCCAGTACCGAGCATTTCTTGGTGGATTGCCCTATCCGTCCTCCACGCCTGGGAAACGCACGCACGCACCCAGCTCACGTGGGTGTGGCATCTCTTGGTTCTAAATCTTCTTCTCCACGTCTCACGGTGCCCGTGCGGATTTCTCCTACAGCCAACTCCTCCCTCTCAGCCGTGGCCTGCTTGGACTCTGGTGCCTCCGGGAATTTTATTTTGGAGTCCTTTGTCAATAAATTCTGCATCCCGGTGACCCGTCTCGCCAAACCGCTCTACATTTCCGCGGTCAACGGAGCCAGATTGGACTGCACCGTGCGTTACCGCACAGAACCCCTCCTGATGTCTATCGGACCCCACCACGAAAGGATTCAGTTCTTCATTCTCCCCAGTTGTACCTCTGAGGTCCTCCTCGGTCTGCCATGGCTCCGGCTTCATTCCCCCACCCTTGATTGGACCACCGGGGAGATAAAGAACTGGGACTCTGCCTGCCATAGGAAGTGCCTCTCCCCCCCTCCCAGTCCCGTCAGGCAAACCTCTGTGCCTCCTCATGGCCCCCGTCCTGGTGTCACACTGCCCCGTGCCCGGCTTCGCCCTCTGCCCTCCCTCCCCATTCCCACTCCTGCTGTACTGCCTGCCGTTGAGGAAACCCTCCATTCTTTCCCGGGGTCCTCATCCCAGGGGAGGCAGTTGCCGGTCAAAGAAAAGGGGAGACCTAAGGGGGGGGGTACTGTTACGCCTAGCGCTCCGGGTCCCCGCTCCTCCCCGGAGCGCTCACGGCGTCTTTCTCCCTGCAGCGCCCCGGTCAGTCCCGCTGACCGGGAGCGCTGCACTGTTTTGGCCGTTGGGGATGCGATTCGCACAGCGGGACGCACCCGCTCGCGAGTCGCATCCCAGGTCACTTACCCGTCCCGGTCCCCTGCTGTCATGTGCTGGCGCGCGCGGCTCCGCTCTCTAGGGCGCGCGCGCGCCAGCTCTCTGAGACTTAAAGGGCCAGTGCACCAATGATTGGTGCCTGGCCCAATTAGCTTAATTGGCTCCCACCTGCTCCCTGCCTTTATCTAGTCTCCTCCCTTGCACTCCCTTGCCGGATCTTGTTGCCTTGTGCCAGTGAAAGCGTTTAGTGTGTCCAAAGCCTGTGTACCTGAACTTCTGCTACCCATCCTGACTACGAACCTTGCCGCCTGCCCCCGACCTTCTGCTACGTCTGACCTTGCTTCTGCCTACTCCCTTGTACCGCGCCCATCTTCAGCAGCCAGAGAGGTGAGCCGTTGCTAGTGGATACGACCTGGTCACTACCGCCGCAGCAAGACCATCCCGCTTTGCGGCGGGCTCTGGTGAAAACCAGTAGTGGCTTAGAACCGGTCCACTAGCACGGTCCACGCCAATCCCTCTCTGGCACAGAGGATCCACTACCTGGAAGCCGAATCGTGACAATTAACACCCAAATACATAACATTGTGATATCAGACCACGTCCCGGTGTCCTTAGACCTACTAGACTCATATCCTCAGGGTACTGATAGGGTATGGAGATTCCCATCGTACCTACTAAAAGATGAACACTTTACACAACTGTTAAAACACTGGTGGGAAGAGTATAGTGATAACAACAACCAACATATGTCTGAACCCTTTTTATTTTGGGAGGCAGGTAAAGCAGTTCTGCGGGGGAAGATAATAGCGTATATTACTCATCAGAAGAAGAAGGCTTCGGAACAATACTCACGTGTGTCAAACACTTTAAGACAGGCCTACACGGAATTTTTGTCTACACCGACAAAGTCTAATAAGGAGATATGGGTACAAGCTCAGCGTGGTTTTGAGGCTTCCCAGGCAGCATTAGAGACTTTCCGCTCTGACCGATTTGCGGCTGAATTCTATAAATTTAGCAACAAGTCTGGCAGACTATTAGCCAATTTGGCAAGGGGACAGAGGAGGGTGACGCCCATTAAGCCAATGGTAGATGAGAGAGGTGTGTTAAAGAAGAACCCTAAGGACATAGCTGACATTCTGGGTCATTTTTATCAACAATTATATTCCAAGCAACACATAGATGAGGAGGGGGCTGCCTCCTTTATAAACACACTATCCCTGCCTTCCCTACACATGGATGACCTGTACATCCTCAATGCCCCTATCTCTGTGGAGGAGATAGAATCGACAATAAAAAACTTGAAAAACCAAAAGGCTCCGGGTCCAGACGGATATTCTGGAGAGTTCTTTAAAATCTTAAAAGATAAACTTAGTGTACCCTTGCAAAATGTTTATAATACTATTCTATCCACAGGTCATTTGCCACAATCGAGCAACATGGCCTACATAAAGGTTCTACATAAAGAGGGTAAGGACCCTTCCATGCCAGGTGCATACCGCCCAATATCGCTAATCAATGTGGATATAAAAATTCTAGCTAAGCTGCTCGCAGATAGATTAGCTTTGGTCATGCACAAACTAATTGGACACCACCAAGTAGGCTTTATTAAAAATAGAGCAGCAGTTTACAATATTAGAACTGTTCTGGCGGTGCAGGGAGCGGTTACTTCACAGCCTTACTCCAGCCAGGTCCCGGCTTTGTTAGCATTGGATGCGGAAAAAGCATTTGACCGCGTGGACTGGGCCTGGCTGGACATGGTATTAGACAAAGCTGGCATCCAGGGACAATTTAGATCCTTTTTAAGGGCATTCTATTCTGCCCCGGTGTCTAGGGTACATTTGCCAGGTTTTCTCTCTGCTCCTTTCCCCCTCCAGCGAGGTACAAGACAAGGATGTCCCTTATCGCCCCTCCTTTTCAATTTAACTTTGGAGCCATTGGCACAATATCTCTTACAGACCCAGGTGTATCGGGGAATTAGAGTGGGATCCACCGAGGTAAAAATTAGCTTCTTTGCAGACGACGCATTGTTGTATTTGAGTCAGCCGGAGACACAACTGGGAGAGGTCTTTAAGGCTCTAGATATGTTTGGGTCATACTCGGGTTACAGAGTTAATGTGGACAAATGTCAATTATTGTTCTTGGGGAATACCCCGTCCTTGCCTCTGCAGGTTCCGTCAGTCCAGGTGGCCAGACAACATATCACCTATCTCGGAATTAAGATTGGACGTACCCCCCTGTCACTTTATAACTTAAATTATCCCCCACTCATTAAAAAAATAGACAGGGAACTGCAACGCTGGAGCAAATTACCTTTGTCCCTCTCAGGTAGAACACAGCTCATAAAGATGATGAGTTTCTCTAAACTCTTATATATGTTACAGACGGTTCCACTGCTTCTACGACATGTTGATGTCAGGAAATTGCAGGCCATATCTACGAAATTTATTTGGTCCAATAAAAGGCCTAGGGTAGCATACGACACTCTGTGTTTAGCGAAGGGGACGGGGGGATTACGTATTCCTAATGTACGTCTATATAATTTAGCGGCCGTTTTTCGCCATGTGCGGGACTGGATATTTGACACGTCTTATTTTTCAAATACCAAATTGGAGGAGGAGTTATGTCCTATAGGTAATCTCAAAATACTATTTCATCTCCCCTACAGAGATATCCCATCTCAGATAAGGAAAAACGTTTTATTTAGTGATACTCTGGCCACCTGGAAGACGTTGAGAAAATCATATGGACTACCATGGTGCCTCTCTAGATTCTATAGTTTGTGGCATGCACCAGCGTTGAAACATTGCTTCAGTAACCCGGTTCGTAAGATATGGGAGGACAGACGTGTAACTTCATTTGGGGATTTTCTTGACAATAGAGATGGGATTCTTTTAAGTTGGGAGGCCTTTAGAGAGAAATATGCTCTTCCAAACTCACATCATTGGTTCTATAATCAGCTATGTTCATATTTTGGCAGTCTGGTCCGAAGCTATAGATCAGTAGAAAAACAAGGGAAATTTTGCACGCTCATGTGTACCTCCGCAAGTCATAAATCCTTATCACTCATCTACACAAACATCAGGGATGTAGTGTTAAGAGGGGCGGAAGAGAAGGCACTTTTAAAATGGTCTACCCACATTAATGACCCGGATTTACAGTCCCATATACGAGAAGGTCTTTTAGCGGTAGGCAATTCTACTCCGAGTTCACAGCTTCAAGAAATACACTGGCGTATCATTCATAAAGCAACATATGCATTCAACTGGAAAGGCACTCACCCTCCCCCTCCATACTTGGACCATTGTCCCACATGTCACTTACCTAGAGCAGATTTGTGGCATTGCCTATGGGAGTGCCCACGGGTGCGTGAGTTATGGAACGACATCAGGTCATTAATTCTCACAGTTTGGAGCCTTGGGCTCCCTCCCACACCGGAGCCATATCTATTTCATTATTTACCTACACGAGAATCGAATCCTCCAGACAGAGGAAAACTGACTAAGAGCATACATATCTTACTTTTGGTCACCAAGCTGTGCCTACTTAGACATTGGCTTACCCCCACGCTCCCTACTATAGCTGAAATACTGAAGGAACTGCACTGTATAGTACATAGGGAATTATTACTAGCTATACGGAATTCTGAGTTGCACGCTAAAAAGTTCTTTCAGAAATGGAGGGCCTATTTACACTATCTACCAGACGAGAGTGAGCGACACAGGATAGTGACATATTTTGCATCTACCACATGGTACAGCCTGGAATTTTTGAAGGGAACATTGGGGAATCTAGCTCTCCCACCTGATGGGCCTGCTGGTAATGTCACACACTGAAACATGAGTGGTGTGCTAATCTATGATGTGTATGAATGTCAGCATATGACACAGATGTTCTTTTGTATTCATGCATTCTTTTTTTCACATTATGTGGGGAAATGTGTTTTGCCTCTTTTTTCTTTAGTTTTTTCTGTTGTTGATTGATAACATTGCTATGTTAAAAAGCACTATATTGGAAAATGCTGAAGTTTCATACAGAAGGTTGATGTCGTTGCTTAAGACGAGTGACATCCACGGACTCTCTGTCATGAAGTTTTGTACAAATCCTTGTATGTTGTTCCAGTGTCATATACTGTATGCTTCTGAGAATAAAAACTTTATTTAAAAAAAAAAATTTGAAATGAAGGCCAGGAAAGCTTATGTTCTTAAAAAATTGACATGAAGGCCAGTGATACCCTTCTTGAAGAAGGGCTGAGAACTGGTTAAAATTAGCAGGTTAAGAGCAATGTTTCTGTGCTTAAGCAAGGAGGAAAAGGACTCCTGACCCCAACGTGATTTGAACACACAACCTTCTGATCTGGAGTCAGATACGCTACCATTGCGCCACGGGGTTTAACTGGCACTGTGAGCTCTCACATTGATTCAGGACCCTTGATTTCATATCCTAGAAAGAAATTTCCATGGACAGCTTTTTTTCCATGGACAGCTATTTGTTCCAATAAAAACATTTCCAAGAAACAACCAACCTCTAAAAATTACCTTTTTAGCCTTCTTTCATTTCTCCCCCTAAACTGAGGCTATCGGCAACTGCCTATCTGATAGTCCTGTCTTGCTCTTGAGAAACATTTCAGAAAGAAGACTAAGACAGAAGTAGGAAACTTAGGAAAGCTTATGTTCGTAAAAAATTGACATGAAGGCCAGTGATACCCTTCTTGAAGAAGGACTGAGAACTGGTTAAAATTAGCAGGTTAAGAGCAATGTTTCTGTGCTTAAGCAAGAAGGGAGAGTACTACTGACCCCGACGTGATTTGAACACACAACCTTCTGATCTGGAGTGAGATGCGCTACCGTTGCACCACGAGGTCAACTCGCACTGTGGCCTTTCGCATTGATTCAGGACCCTTGATTTCATATCCTAGAAAGACATTTCCATGGACAGCTTTTTTCCATGGACAGCTTTTTGTTCCAATAAAAACATTTGTAAGAAGCAACCTACCTCTAAAAGTGACCTTTTTAGCATTCTTTCATTTCTCCCCCTAAACTGAGGCTATCGGCAACTGCCTATCTGATAGTCCTGTCTTGCTCTTGAGAAACATTTCAGAAAGAAGACTAAGACAGGGGGTAGGAAACTTAGGAAAGCTTATGTTTGTAAAATCTTGACATGAAGGCCAGTGATACCCTTCTTGAAGAAGGACTGAGAACTGGTTAAAATTAGCAGGTTAAGAGCAATGTTTCTGTGCTTAAGCAAGCTTTATGTTCCAATAAAAACATTTCCAAGAAACAACCAACCTCTAAAAGTTACCTTTTTAGCCTTCTTTCATTTCTCCCCCTAAACTGAGGCTATCCGCAACTGCCTATCTGATAGTCCTGTTTTGCTCTTGAGAAACATTTCAGAAAGAAGACTAAGACAGGGGGTAGGAAACTTAGGAAAGCTTATGTTCGTAAAAAATTGACATGAAGGACTTCCGGTTCCGGCGCACGGATGTAAGGAGTGCTCAGACAGAGCTCCGTCCGCACCGCTGCCTTCACCCGTTAACTGCCGCACATATCTGCACATCCAGGGACTCTGAATAGCTGCACTATCTTCTGAACGCTCCTGGGAACAAGATGGATCGTTTTATCTCCCGAGGCGGGGACGGACAAGGTCAGAGAGCGGGATTTCCTTCTCAGGCCGTGGGGGAGGGAGGAGGAGGTAAGATGGCGGAGATGCGCGCCACAACGGAAGTAACGGGACAGAATGCCCCACTTACACAGCAGGAGATACCGGCCCCCCTGCCACCTGATACTGACAACAGTCTTATCCCAGGACTGCCTTTCTCTATTAAAACTCTGGCCACACTTCTGGCGGCTGAAGTGGCTAAATTAGTGCTGACTGACATAAAACAACAGTTGGATTCCACTATAACGTCCTCCCTGTCAGCCATACAGGGGGAGGTTTCTCGTCACTCCTCTCAAATTGCTGAACTTGAAGAGAGATTAAATGTGGCTGAGGGGGAGATAATGATGACGAAGCAGCAACTACATAAATCTCAGAAACTTACAGCAGCGCTCCAGGAGAAAACGGATGACCTGGAAAATCGCTCCAGAAGGAGTAACCTTAGGCTAGTGGGTCTTCCTGAATCCATTCCGGGTCATATATTGCATATAATCTGCGCTGAAGAGTTGCCAACGGCGCTGGGGCTATCGGCCAAATGCTCAGTGGAGAGGGCCCACAGACTGGGACCTTTACGGCACACACTTCCTTCTACTACCACTACAGCTGACAGGTGATCGCCAAATATCTTAATTACGCTGAAAAAACTCTTATTCTGACAACTTACAAGAAACTGACTACCCCACTAATGATTAGAGGTCACCGTATACTCCTATTCAATGACTTTTCTGCTGAGGTGACCAAAAAACGGAAGGCCTTTTCCACAATATGCTCCCAGTTGGTGGCACAGCAGCGAAAATTTGTATTACAATACCCGGCTATCCTGAAAATTTTTAAGCCTGATGGTTCTATGGAGATATATCGCTCACCTGACGAAGCGCTGGCATCGCTACGCCTACGGGAGGTAGTGGAGTCCCATTCTGAGACAGAGAAGCACAAACGCCGCCGCCACAAAAGCCCGCCGCTGATCTTGGAAAGCATGGAGTGAGCTGTCCTCTTGTTTCTCTTCTGGAATATTGGACTGTTCTATGAATGAAGACCATCTCTCCTTACTAAGGAACTATGGAGGGACTATTGGATCTCTGTTTTCCTATTATTATTCTCCCTGGACGAGGAACGCTTCTGCATACAATCTCCGAGACAATTTGTTCCCCCTTTTTTTTTTTTTTTCTCTCTCTCTCTTTCTCTTTCCTTCTCTCCCTCCCCCTCTCCTCCTTCTCTGCTCATCTCGATTTCCCCCTTGCTCCTCCCTCCCTGCATCTCTTCTTATCCCGTGTTTCTCTTATCTTGTTACACTTCTTACTGCGTCCATACGGACGCTTATGGTCGGGGCCCGTCCTCAAGGGTCAGGTTGCCAACTGATAGATACATCGTATATGTGGATGTGCGAGGATCCGCTAATGGTCCGTGGAAGAAGTGAAGTCCTGACTTTACTTACCTCGCTAGGGCTCTTAGAGCCAAGATGGTTCTTATTGTTACAGTCTTGTTGTTATTTATTCGGTTTCATATTACTGTTTTGTGAGGCCATTCCCCCATGCTATGCAAGTCGTGTCGTCTGTGATACTTGTGCACATTGCTTTTGGTATACTGCTTACCTTGTTGTTTATATAGTCTTTAACTGCATTTCTATCCTTTTAATGCAAATTATTTAGTAATGAAAGTAGTAACGTGGAAAGTAAAAGGATTGCGGTCTCCTGGAAAGCGGTCACTAGTACTTCGACATTTGCAAAAATGAAAGGCTGATGTGGCGCTTCTCCAGGAGACCCACCTACTTACTGAGGACTTCATACGCCTTCAGAAGAGGTGGGTGGGGGCAGTAATAGGTTCTCCGGCAGTTGAGAGAAAAGGTGGTGTTTTAATCCTACTGCATTAAAACTTAGCTCAGTCTGTCCACTCACATTGGGAAGACTCAGGAGGTATGCTACAACATATGGTACTAGAAGAGGGGGGTCGCTTATATAGTATTTACAATGCATATGGCCCACATATAGGTAAACAGACCTTTTATGATACTTTGAGTGCGCGCCTCAGAGCAGACAATAACATATACAAAATACTCGGGGGAGATCTTAATACTGTGATGCGCACATCAGAAGATAGGAGACGCAGCACTGCGATCACTACCTCGTCTGAGGAGTTGTTTCTACAGAACCTCACACAAACTACTGATATGATTGACTCCTGAAGGTATTATAACCCGACTGACAGGGTGTTTACTCACTTTTCCCACGCACACCACTCGTGGTCGAGACTAGATTATCTTTTTCTTTCCCAGACACTTCTGCCCCAGACCATTAACACCCAAATACATAACATTGTGATATCAGACCACGTCCCGGTGTCCTTAGACCTACTAGACTCATATCCTCAGGGTACTGATAGGGTATGGAGATTCCCATCGTACCTACTAAAAGATGAACACTTTACACAACTGTTAAAACACTGGTGGGAAGAGTATAGTGATAACAACAACCAACATATGTCTGAACCCTTTTTATTTTGGGAGGCAGGTAAAGCAGTTCTGCGGGGGAAGATAATAGCGTATATTACTCATCAGAAGAAGAAGGCTTCGGAACAATACTCACGTGTGTCAAACACTTTAAGACAGGCCTACACGGAATTTTTGTCTACACCGACAAAGTCTAATAAGGAGATATGGGTACAAGCTCAGCGTGGTTTTGAGGCTTCCCAGGCAGCATTAGAGACTTTCCGCTCTGACCGATTTGCGGCTGAATTCTATAAATTTAGCAACAAGTCTGGCAGACTATTAGCCAATTTGGCAAGGGGACAGAGGAGGGTGACGCCCATTAAGCCAATGGTAGATGAGAGAGGTGTGTTAAAGAAGAACCCTAAGGACATAGCTGACATTCTTGGTCATTTTTATCAACAATTATATTCCAAGCAACACATAGATGAGGAGGGGGCTGCCTCCTTTATAAACACACTATCCCTGCCTTCCCTACACATGGATGACCTGTACATCCTCAATGCCCCTATCTCTGTGGAGGAGATAGAATCGACAATAAAAAACTTGAAAAACCAAAAGGCTCCGGGTCCAGACGGATATTCTGGAGAGTTCTTTAAAATCTTAAAAGATAAACTTAGTGTACCCTTGCAAAATGTTTATAATACTATTCTATCCACAGGTCATTTGCCACAATCGAGCAACATGGCCTACATAAAGGTTCTACATAAAGAGGGTAAGGACCCTTCCATGCCAGGTGCATACCGCCCAATATCGCTAATCAATGTGGATATAAAAATTCTAGCTAAGCTGCTCGCAGATAGATTAGCTTTGGTCATGCACAAACTAATTGGACACCACCAAGTAGGCTTTATTAAAAATAGAGCAGCAGTTTACAATATTAGAACTGTTCTGGCGGTGCAGGGAGCGGTTACTTCACAGCCTTACTCCAGCCAGGTCCCGGCTTTGTTAGCATTGGATGCGGAAAAAGCATTTGACCGCGTGGACTGGGCCTGGCTGGACATGGTATTAGACAAAGCTGGCATCCAGGGACAATTTAGATCCTTTTTAAGGGCATTCTATTCTGCCCCGGTGTCTAGGGTACATTTGCCAGGTTTTCTCTCTGCTCCTTTCCCCCTCCAGCGAGGTACAAGACAAGGATGTCCCTTATCGCCCCTCCTTTTCAATTTAACTTTGGAGCCATTGGCACAATATCTCTTACAGACCCAGGTGTATCGGGGAATTAGAGTGGGATCCACCGAGGTAAAAATTAGCTTCTTTGCAGACGACGCATTGTTGTATTTGAGTCAGCCGGAGACACAACTGGGAGAGGTCTTTAAGGCTCTAGATATGTTTGGGTCATACTCGGGTTACAGAGTTAATGTGGACAAATGTCAATTATTGTTCTTGGGGAATACCCCGTCCTTGCCTCTGCAGGTTCCGTCAGTCCAGGTGGCCAGACAACATATCACCTATCTCGGAATTAAGATTGGACGTACCCCCCTGTCACTTTATAACTTAAATTATCCCCCACTCATTAAAAAAATAGACAGGGAACTGCAACGCTGGAGCAAATTACCTTTGTCCCTCTCAGGTAGAACACAGCTCATAAAGATGATGAGTTTCTCTAAACTCTTATATATGTTACAGACGGTTCCACTGCTTCTACGACATGTTGATGTCAGGAAATTGCAGGCCATATCTACGAAATTTATTTGGTCCAATAAAAGGCCTAGGGTAGCATACGACACTCTGTGTTTAGCGAAGGGGACGGGGGATTACGTATTCCTAATGTACGTCTATATAATTTAGCGGCCGTTTTTCGCCATGTGCGGGACTGGATATTTGACACGTCTTATTTTTCAAATACCAAATTGGAGGAGGAGTTATGTCCTATAGGTAATCTCAAAATACTATTTCATCTCCCCTACAGAGATATCCCATCTCAGATAAGGAAAAACGTTTTATTTAGTGATACTCTGGCCACCTGGAAGACGTTGAGAAAATCATATGGACTACCATGGTGCCTCTCTAGATTCTATAGTTTGTGGCATGCACCAGCGTTGAAACATTGCTTCAGTAACCCGGTTCGTAAGATATGGGAGGACAGACGTGTAACTTCATTTGGGGATTTTCTTGACAATAGAGATGGGATTCTTTTAAGTTGGGAGGCCTTTAGAGAGAAATATGCTCTTCCAAACTCACATCATTGGTTCTATAATCAGCTATGTTCATATTTTGGCAGTCTGGTCCGAAGCTATAGATCAGTAGAAAAAAAAGGGAAATTTTGCACGCTCATGTGTACCTCCGCAAGTCATAAATCCTTATCACTCATCTACACAAACATCAGGGATGTAGTGTTAAGAGGGGCGGAAGAGAAGGCACTTTTAAAATGGTCTACCCACATTAATGACCCGGATTTACAGTCCCATATACGAGAAGGTCTTTTAGCGGTAGGCAATTCTACTCCGAGTTCACAGCTTCAAGAAATACACTGGCGTATCATTCATAAAGCAACATATGCATTCAACTGGAAAGGCACTCACCCTCCCCCTCCATACTTGGACCATTGTCCCACATGTCACTTACCTAGAGCAGATTTGTGGCATTGCCTATGGGAGTGCCCACGGGTGCGTGAGTTATGGAACGACATCAGGTCATTAATTCTCACAGTTTGGAGCCTTGGGCTCCCTCCCACACCGGAGCCATATCTATTTCATTATTTACCTACACGAGAATCGAATCCTCCAGACAGAGGAAAACTGACTAAGAGCATACATATCTTACTTTTGGTCACCAAGCTGTGCCTACTTAGACATTGGCTTACCCCCACGCTCCCTACTATAGCTGAAATACTGAAGGAACTGCACTGTATAGTACATAGGGAATTATTACTAGCTATACGGAATTCTGAGTTGCACGCTAAAAAGTTCTTTCAGAAATGGAGGGCCTATTTACACTATCTACCAGACGAGAGTGAGCGACACAGGATAGTGACATATTTTGCATCTACCACATGGTACAGCCTGGAATTTTTGAAGGGAACATTGGGGAATCTAGCTCTCCCACCTGATGGGCCTGCTGGTAATGTCACACACTGAAACATGAGTGGTGTGCTAATCTATGATGTGTATGAATGTCAGCATATGACACAGATGTTCTTTTGTATTCATGCATTCTTTTTTTCACATTATGTGGGGAAATGTGTTTTGCCTCTTTTTTCTTTAGTTTTTTCTGTTGTTGATTGATAACATTGCTATGTTAAAAAGCACTATATTGGAAAATGCTGAAGTTTCATACAGAAGGTTGATGTCGTTGCTTAAGACGAGTGACATCCACGGACTCTCTGTCATGAAGTTTTGTACAAATCCTTGTATGTTGTTCCAGTGTCATATACTGTATGCTTCTGAGAATAAAAACTTTATTTAAAAAAAAAAATTTGAAATGAAGGCCAGGAAAGCTTATGTTCTTAAAAAATTGACATGAAGGCCAGTGATACCCTTCTTGAAGAAGGGCTGAGAACTGGTTAAAATTAGCAGGTTAAGAGCAATGTTTCTGTGCTTAAGCAAGGAGGAAAAGGACTCCTGACCCCAACGTGATTTGAACACACAACCTTCTGATCTGGAGTCAGATACGCTACCATTGCGCCACGGGGTTTAACTGGCACTGTGAGCTCTCACATTGATTCAGGACCCTTGATTTCATATCCTAGAAAGAAATTTCCATGGACAGCTTTTTTTCCATGGACAGCTATTTGTTCCAATAAAAACATTTCCAAGAAACAACCAACCTCTAAAAATTACCTTTTTAGCCTTCTTTCATTTCTCCCCCTAAACTGAGGCTATCGGCAACTGCCTATCTGATAGTCCTGTCTTGCTCTTGAGAAACATTTCAGAAAGAAGACTAAGACAGAAGTAGGAAACTTAGGAAAGCTTATGTTCGTAAAAAATTGACATGAAGGCCAGTGATACCCTTCTTGAAGAAGGACTGAGAACTGGTTAAAATTAGCAGGTTAAGAGCAATGTTTCTGTGCTTAAGCAAGAAGGGAGAGTACTACTGACCCCGACGTGATTTGAACACACAACCTTCTGATCTGGAGTGAGATGCGCTACCGTTGCACCACGAGGTCAACTCGCACTGTGGCCTTTCGCATTGATTCAGGACCCTTGATTTCATATCCTAGAAAGACATTTCCATGGACAGCTTTTTTCCATGGACAGCTTTTTGTTCCAATAAAAACATTTGTAAGAAGCAACCTACCTCTAAAAGTGACCTTTTTAGCATTCTTTCATTTCTCCCCCTAAACTGAGGCTATCGGCAACTGCCTATCTGATAGTCCTGTCTTGCTCTTGAGAAACATTTCAGAAAGAAGACTAAGACAGGGGGTAGGAAACTTAGGAAAGCTTATGTTTGTAAAATCTTGACATGAAGGCCAGTGATACCCTTCTTGAAGAAGGACTGAGAACTGGTTAAAATTAGCAGGTTAAGAGCAATGTTTCTGTGCTTAAGCAAGCTTTATGTTCCAATAAAAACATTTCCAAGAAACAACCAACCTCTAAAAGTTACCTTTTTAGCCTTCTTTCATTTCTCCCCCTAAACTGAGGCTATCCGCAACTGCCTATCTGATAGTCCTGTTTTGCTCTTGAGAAACATTTCAGAAAGAAGACTAAGACAGGGGGTAGGAAACTTAGGAAAGCTTATGTTCGTAAAAAATTGACATGAAGGACTTCCGGTTCCGGCGCACGGATGTAAGGAGTGCTCAGACAGAGCTCCGTCCGCACCGCTGCCTTCACCCGTTAACTGCCGCACATATCTGCACATCCAGGGACTCTGAATAGCTGCACTATCTTCTGAACGCTCCTGGGAACAAGATGGATCGTTTTATCTCCCGAGGCGGGGACGGACAAGGTCAGAGAGCGGGATTTCCTTCTCAGGCCGTGGGGGAAGGAGGAGGAGGTAAGATGGCGGAGATGCGCGCCACAACGGAAGTAACGGGACAGAATGCCCCACTTACACAGCAGGAGATACCGGCCCCCCTGCCACCTGATACTGACAACAGTCTTATCCCAGGACTGCCTTTCTCTATTAAAACTCTGGCCACACTTCTGGCGGCTGAAGTGGCTAAATTAGTGCTGACTGACATAAAACAACAGTTGGATTCCACTATAACGTCCTCCCTGTCAGCCATACAGGGGGAGGTTTCTCGTCACTCCTCTCAAATTGCTGAACTTGAAGAGAGATTAAATGTGGCTGAGGGGGAGATAATGATGACGAAGCAGCAACTACATAAATCTCAGAAACTTACAGCAGCGCTCCAGGAGAAAACGGATGACCTGGAAAATCGCTCCAGAAGGAGTAACCTTAGGCTAGTGGGTCTTCCTGAATCCATTCCGGGTCATATATTGCATATAATCTGCGCTGAAGAGTTGCCAACGGCGCTGGGGCTATCGGCCAAATGCTCAGTGGAGAGGGCCCACAGACTGGGACCTTTACGGCACACACTTCCTTCTACTACCACTACAGCTGACAGGTGATCGCCAAATATCTTAATTACGCTGAAAAAACTCTTATTCTGACAACTTACAAGAAACTGACTACCCCACTAATGATTAGAGGTCACCGTATACTCCTATTCAATGACTTTTCTGCTGAGGTGACCAAAAAACGGAAGGCCTTTTCCACAATATGCTCCCAGTTGGTGGCACAGCAGCGAAAATTTGTATTACAATACCCGGCTATCCTGAAAATTTTTAAGCCTGATGGTTCTATGGAGATATATCGCTCACCTGACGAAGCGCTGGCATCGCTACGCCTACGGGAGGTAGTGGAGTCCCATTCTGAGACAGAGAAGCACAAACGCCGCCGCCACAAAAGCCCGCCGCTGATCTTGGAAAGCATGGAGTGAGCTGTCCTCTTGTTTCTCTTCTGGAATATTGGACTGTTCTATGAATGAAGACCATCTCTCCTTACTAAGGAACTATGGAGGGACTATTGGATCTCTGTTTTCCTATTATTATTCTCCCTGGACGAGGAACGCTTCTGCATACAATCTCCGAGACAATTTGTTCCCCCTTTTTTTTTTTTTTTCTCTCTCTCTCTTTCTCTTTCCTTCTCTCCCTCCCCCTCTCCTCCTTCTCTGCTCATCTCGATTTCCCCCTTGCTCCTCCCTCCCTGCATCTCTTCTTATCCCGTGTTTCTCTTATCTTGTTACACTTCTTACTGCGTCCATACGGACGCTTATGGTCGGGGCCCGTCCTCAAGGGTCAGGTTGCCAACTGATAGATACATCGTATATGTGGATGTGCGAGGATCCGCTAATGGTCCGTGGAAGAAGTGAAGTCCTGACTTTACTTACCTCGCTAGGGCTCTTAGAGCCAAGATGGTTCTTATTGTTACAGTCTTGTTGTTATTTATTCGGTTTCATATTACTGTTTTGTGAGGCCATTCCCCCATGCTATGCAAGTCGTGTCGTCTGTGATACTTGTGCACATTGCTTTTGGTATACTGCTTACCTTGTTGTTTATATAGTCTTTAACTGCATTTCTATCCTTTTAATGCAAATTATTTAGTAATGAAAGTAGTAACGTGGAAAGTAAAAGGATTGCGGTCTCCTGGAAAGCGGTCACTAGTACTTCGACATTTGCAAAAATGAAAGGCTGATGTGGCGCTTCTCCAGGAGACCCACCTACTTACTGAGGACTTCATACGCCTTCAGAAGAGGTGGGTGGGGGCAGTAATAGGTTCTCCGGCAGTTGAGAGAAAAGGTGGTGTTTTAATCCTACTGCATAAAAACTTAGCTCAGTCTGTCCACTCACATTGGGAAGACTCAGGAGGTATGCTACAACATATGATACTAGAAGAGGGGGGTCGCTTATATAGTATTTACAATGCATATGGCCCACATATAGGTAAACAGACCTTTTATGATACTTTGAGTGCGCGCCTCAGAGCAGACAATAACATATACAAAATACTCGGGGGAGATCTTAATACTGTGATGCGCACATCAGAAGATAGGAGACGCAGCACTGCGATCACTACCTCGTCTGAGGAGTTGTTTCTACAGAACCTCACACAAACTACTGATATGATTGACTCCTGAAGGTATTATAACCCGACTGACAGGGTGTTTACTCACTTTTCCCACGCACACCACTCGTGGTCGAGACTAGATTATCTTTTTCTTTCCCAGACACTTCTGCCCCAGACCATTAACACCCAAATACATAACATTGTGATATCAGACCACGTCCCGGTGTCCTTAGACCTACTAGACTCATATCCTCAGGGTACTGATAGGGTATGGAGATTCCCATCGTACCTACTAAAAGATGAACACTTTACACAACTGTTAAAACACTGGTGGGAAGAGTATAGTGATAACAACAACCAACATATGTCTGAACCCTTTTTATTTTGGGAGGCAGGTAAAGCAGTTCTGCGGGGGAAGATAATAGCGTATATTACTCATCAGAAGAAGAAGGCTTCGGAACAATACTCACGTGTGTCAAACACTTTAAGACAGGCCTACACGGAATTTTTGTCTACACCGACAAAGTCTAATAAGGAGATATGGGTACAAGCTCAGCGTGGTTTTGAGGCTTCCCAGGCAGCATTAGAGACTTTCCGCTCTGACCGATTTGCGGCTGAATTCTATAAATTTAGCAACAAGTCTGGCAGACTATTAGCCAATTTGGCAAGGGGACAGAGGAGGGTGACGCCCATTAAGCCAATGGTAGATGAGAGAGGTGTGTTAAAGAAGAACCCTAAGGACATAGCTGACATTCTGGGTCATTTTTATCAACAATTATATTCCAAGCAACACATAGATGAGGAGGGGGCTGCCTCCTTTATAAACACACTATCCCTGCCTTCCCTACACATGGATGACCTGTACATCCTCAATGCCCCTATCTCTGTGGAGGAGATAGAATCGACAATAAAAAACTTGAAAAACCAAAAGGCTCCGGGTCCAGACGGATATTCTGGAGAGTTCTTTAAAATCTTAAAAGATAAACTTAGTGTACCCTTGCAAAATGTTTATAATACTATTCTATCCACAGGTCATTTGCCACAATCGAGCAACATGGCCTACATAAAGGTTCTACATAAAGAGGGTAAGGACCCTTCCATGCCAGGTGCATACCGCCCAATATCGCTAATCAATGTGGATATAAAAATTCTAGCTAAGCTGCTCGCAGATAGATTAGCTTTGGTCATGCACAAACTAATTGGACACCACCAAGTAGGCTTTATTAAAAATAGAGCAGCAGTTTACAATATTAGAACTGTTCTGGCGGTGCAGGGAGCGGTTACTTCACAGCCTTACTCCAGCCAGGTCCCGGCTTTGTTAGCATTGGATGCGGAAAAAGCATTTGACCGCGTGGACTGGGCCTGGCTGGACATGGTATTAGACAAAGCTGGCATCCAGGGACAATTTAGATCCTTTTTAAGGGCATTCTATTCTGCCCCGGTGTCTAGGGTACATTTGCCAGGTTTTCTCTCTGCTCCTTTCCCCCTCCAGCGAGGTACAAGACAAGGATGTCCCTTATCGCCCCTCCTTTTCAATTTAACTTTGGAGCCATTGGCACAATATCTCTTACAGACCCAGGTGTATCGGGGAATTAGAGTGGGATCCACCGAGGTAAAAATTAGCTTCTTTGCAGACGACGCATTGTTGTATTTGAGTCAGCCGGAGACACAACTGGGAGAGGTCTTTAAGGCTCTAGATATGTTTGGGTCATACTCGGGTTACAGAGTTAATGTGGACAAATGTCAATTATTGTTCTTGGGGAATACCCCGTCCTTGCCTCTGCAGGTTCCGTCAGTCCAGGTGGCCAGACAACATATCACCTATCTCGGAATTAAGATTGGACGTACCCCCCTGTCACTTTATAACTTAAATTATCCCCCACTCATTAAAAAAATAGACAGGGAACTGCAACGCTGGAGCAAATTACCTTTGTCCCTCTCAGGTAGAACACAGCTCATAAAGATGATGAGTTTCTCTAAACTCTTATATATGTTACAGACGGTTCCACTGCTTCTACGACATGTTGATGTCAGGAAATTGCAGGCCATATCTACGAAATTTATTTGGTCCAATAAAAGGCCTAGGGTAGCATACGACACTCTGTGTTTAGCGAAGGGGACGGGGGGATTACGTATTCCTAATGTACGTCTATATAATTTAGCGGCCGTTTTTCGCCATGTGCGGGACTGGATATTTGACACGTCTTATTTTTCAAATACCAAATTGGAGGAGGAGTTATGTCCTATAGGTAATCTCAAAATACTATTTCATCTCCCCTACAGAGATATCCCATCTCAGATAAGGAAAAACGTTTTATTTAGTGATACTCTGGCCACCTGGAAGACGTTGAGAAAATCATATGGACTACCATGGTGCCTCTCTAGATTCTATAGTTTGTGGCATGCACCAGCGTTGAAACATTGCTTCAGTAACCCGGTTCGTAAGATATGGGAGGACAGACGTGTAACTTCATTTGGGGATTTTCTTGACAATAGAGATGGGATTCTTTTAAGTTGGGAGGCCTTTAGAGAGAAATATGCTCTTCCAAACTCACATCATTGGTTCTATAATCAGCTATGTTCATATTTTGGCAGTCTGGTCCGAAGCTATAGATCAGTAGAAAAACAAGGGAAATTTTGCACGCTCATGTGTACCTCCGCAAGTCATAAATCCTTATCACTCATCTACACAAACATCAGGGATGTAGTGTTAAGAGGGGCGGAAGAGAAGGCACTTTTAAAATGGTCTACCCACATTAATGACCCGGATTTACAGTCCCATATACGAGAAGGTCTTTTAGCGGTAGGCAATTCTACTCCGAGTTCACAGCTTCAAGAAATACACTGGCGTATCATTCATAAAGCAACATATGCATTCAACTGGAAAGGCACTCACCCTCCCCCTCCATACTTGGACCATTGTCCCACATGTCACTTACCTAGAGCAGATTTGTGGCATTGCCTATGGGAGTGCCCACGGGTGCGTGAGTTATGGAACGACATCAGGTCATTAATTCTCACAGTTTGGAGCCTTGGGCTCCCTCCCACACCGGAGCCATATCTATTTCATTATTTACCTACACGAGAATCGAATCCTCCAGACAGAGGAAAACTGACTAAGAGCATACATATCTTACTTTTGGTCACCAAGCTGTGCCTACTTAGACATTGGCTTACCCCCACGCTCCCTACTATAGCTGAAATACTGAAGGAACTGCACTGTATAGTACATAGGGAATTATTACTAGCTATACGGAATTCTGAGTTGCACGCTAAAAAGTTCTTTCAGAAATGGAGGGCCTATTTACACTATCTACCAGACGAGAGTGAGCGACACAGGATAGTGACATATTTTGCATCTACCACATGGTACAGCCTGGAATTTTTGAAGGGAACATTGGGGAATCTAGCTCTCCCACCTGATGGGCCTGCTGGTAATGTCACACACTGAAACATGAGTGGTGTGCTAATCTATGATGTGTATGAATGTCAGCATATGACACAGATGTTCTTTTGTATTCATGCATTCTTTTTTTCACATTATGTGGGGAAATGTGTTTTGCCTCTTTTTTCTTTAGTTTTTTCTGTTGTTGATTGATAACATTGCTATGTTAAAAAGCACTATATTGGAAAATGCTGAAGTTTCATACAGAAGGTTGATGTCGTTGCTTAAGACGAGTGACATCCACGGACTCTCTGTCATGAAGTTTTGTACAAATCCTTGTATGTTGTTCCAGTGTCATATACTGTATG
The DNA here is from genome assembly GCF_029499605.1 of Hyla sarda. Classification (NCBI taxonomy): domain Eukaryota; kingdom Metazoa; phylum Chordata; class Amphibia; order Anura; family Hylidae; genus Hyla; species Hyla sarda. The sequence goes on along the minus strand of NC_079192.1, from coordinate 19,858,898 downwards.
CTTCTGAGAATAAAAACTTTATTTAAAAAAAAAAAATTTGAAATGAAGGCCAGGAAAGCTTATGTTCTTAAAAAATTGACATGAAGGCCAGTGATACCCTTCTTGAAGAAGGGCTGAGAACTGGTTAAAATTAGCAGGTTAAGAGCAATGTTTCTGTGCTTAAGCAAGGAGGAAAAGGACTCCTGACCCCAACGTGATTTGAACACACAACCTTCTGATCTGGAGTCAGATACGCTACCATTGCGCCACGGGGTTTAACTGGCACTGTGAGCTCTCACATTGATTCAGGACCCTTGATTTCATATCCTAGAAAGAAATTTCCATGGACAGCTTTTTTTCCATGGACAGCTATTTGTTCCAATAAAAACATTTCCAAGAAACAACCAACCTCTAAAAATTACCTTTTTAGCCTTCTTTCATTTCTCCCCCTAAACTGAGGCTATCGGCAACTGCCTATCTGATAGTCCTGTCTTGCTCTTGAGAAACATTTCAGAAAGAAGACTAAGACAGAAGTAGGAAACTTAGGAAAGCTTATGTTCGTAAAAAATTGACATGAAGGCCAGTGATACCCTTCTTGAAGAAGGACTGAGAACTGGTTAAAATTAGCAGGTTAAGAGCAATGTTTCTGTGCTTAAGCAAGAAGGGAGAGTACTACTGACCCCGACGTGATTTGAACACGCAACCTTCTGATCTGGAGTGAGATGCGCTACCGTTGCACCACGAGGTCAACTCGCACTGTGGCCTTTCGCATTGATTCAGGACCCTTGATTTCATATCCTAGAAAGACATTTCCATGGACAGCTTTTTTCCATGGACAGCTTTTTGTTCCAATAAAAACATTTGTAAGAAGCAACCTACCTCTAAAAGTGACCTTTTTAGCATTCTTTCATTTCTCCCCCTAAACTGAGGCTATCGGCAACTGCCTATCTGATAGTCCTGTCTTGCTCTTGAGAAACATTTCAGAAAGAAGACTAAGACAGGGGGTAGGAAACTTAGGAAAGCTTATGTTTGTAAAATCTTGACATGAAGGCCAGTGATACCCTTCTTGAAGAAGGACTGAGAACTGGTTAAAATTAGCAGGTTAAGAGCAATGTTTCTGTGCTTAAGCAAGCTTTATGTTCCAATAAAAACATTTCCAAGAAACAACCAACCTCTAAAAGTTACCTTTTTAGCCTTCTTTCATTTCTCCCCCTAAACTGAGGCTATCCGCAACTGCCTATCTGATAGTCCTGTTTTGCTCTTGAGAAACATTTCAGAAAGAAGACTAAGACAGGGGGTAGGAAACTTAGGAAAGCTTATGTTCGTAAAAAATTGACATGAAGGACTTCCGGTTCCGGCGCACGGATGTAAGGAGTGCTCAGACAGAGCTCCGTCCGCACCGCTGCCTTCACCCGTTAACTGCCGCACATATCTGCACATCCAGGGACTCTGAATAGCTGCACTATCTTCTGAACGCTCCTGGGAACAAGATGGATCGTTTTATCTCCCGAGGCGGGGACGGACAAGGTCAGAGAGCGGGATTTCCTTCTCAGGCCGTGGGGGAGGGAGGAGGAGGTAAGATGGCGGAGATGCGCGCCACAACGGAAGTAACGGGACAGAATGCCCCACTTACACAGCAGGAGATACCGGCCCCCCTGCCACCTGATACTGACAACAGTCTTATCCCAGGACTGCCTTTCTCTATTAAAACTCTGGCCACACTTCTGGCGGCTGAAGTGGCTAAATTAGTGCTGACTGACATAAAACAACAGTTGGATTCCACTATAACGTCCTCCCTGTCAGCCATACAGGGGGAGGTTTCTCGTCACTCCTCTCAAATTGCTGAACTTGAAGAGAGATTAAATGTGGCTGAGGGGGAGATAATGATGACGAAGCAGCAACTACATAAATCTCAGAAACTTACAGCAGCGCTCCAGGAGAAAACGGATGACCTGGAAAATCGCTCCAGAAGGAGTAACCTTAGGCTAGTGGGTCTTCCTGAATCCATTCCGGGTCATATATTGCATATAATCTGCGCTGAAGAGTTGCCAACGGCGCTGGGGCTATCGGCCAAATGCTCAGTGGAGAGGGCCCACAGACTGGGACCTTTACGGCACACACTTCCTTCTACTACCACTACAGCTGACAGGTGATCGCCAAATATCTTAATTACGCTGAAAAAACTCTTATTCTGACAACTTACAAGAAACTGACTACCCCACTAATGATTAGAGGTCACCGTATACTCCTATTCAATGACTTTTCTGCTGAGGTGACCAAAAAACGGAAGGCCTTTTCCACAATATGCTCCCAGTTGGTGGCACAGCAGCGAAAATTTGTATTACAATACCCGGCTATCCTGAAAATTTTTAAGCCTGATGGTTCTATGGAGATATATCGCTCACCTGACGAAGCGCTGGCATCGCTACGCCTACGGGAGGTAGTGGAGTCCCATTCTGAGACAGAGAAGCACAAACGCCGCCGCCACAAAAGCCCGCCGCTGATCTTGGAAAGCATGGAGTGAGCTGTCCTCTTGTTTCTCTTCTGGAATATTGGACTGTTCTATGAATGAAGACCATCTCTCCTTACTAAGGAACTATGGAGGGACTATTGGATCTCTGTTTTCCTATTATTATTCTCCCTGGACGAGGAACGCTTCTGCATACAATCTCCGAGACAATTTGTTCCCCCTTTTTTTTTTTTTTTTCTCTCTCTCTTTCTCTTTCCTTCTCTCCCTCCCCCTCTCCTCCTTCTCTGCTCATCTCGATTTCCCCCTTGCTCCTCCCTCCCTGCATCTCTTCTTATCCCGTGTTTCTCTTATCTTGTTACACTTCTTACTGCGTCCATACGGACGCTTATGGTCGGGGCCCGTCCTCAAGGGTCAGGTTGCCAACTGATAGATACATCGTATATGTGGATGTGCGAGGATCCGCTAATGGTCCGTGGAAGAAGTGAAGTCCTGACTTTACTTACCTCGCTAGGGCTCTTAGAGCCAAGATGGTTCTTATTGTTACAGTCTTGTTGTTATTTATTCGGTTTCATATTACTGTTTTGTGAGGCCATTCCCCCATGCTATGCAAGTCGTGTCGTCTGTGATACTTGTGCACATTGCTTTTGGTATACTGCTTACCTTGTTGTTTATATAGTCTTTAACTGCATTTCTATCCTTTTAATGCAAATTATTTAGTAATGAAAGTAGTAACGTGGAAAGTAAAAGGATTGCGGTCTCCTGGAAAGCGGTCACTAGTACTTCGACATTTGCAAAAATGAAAGGCTGATGTGGCGCTTCTCCAGGAGACCCACCTACTTACTGAGGACTTCATACGCCTTCAGAAGAGGTGGGTGGGGGCAGTAATAGGTTCTCCGGCAGTTGAGAGAAAAGGTGGTGTTTTAATCCTACTGCATAAAAACTTAGCTCAGTCTGTCCACTCACATTGGGAAGACTCAGGAGGTATGCTACAACATATGGTACTAGAAGAGGGGGGTCGCTTATATAGTATTTACAATGCATATGGCCCACATATAGGTAAACAGACCTTTTATGATACTTTGAGTGCGCGCCTCAGAGCAGACAATAACATATACAAAATACTCGGGGGAGATCTTAATACTGTGATGCGCACATCAGAAGATAGGAGACGCAGCACTGCGATCACTACCTCGTCTGAGGAGTTGTTTCTACAGAACCTCACACAAACTACTGATATGATTGACTCCTGAAGGTATTATAACCCGACTGACAGGGTGTTTACTCACTTTTCCCACGCACACCACTCGTGGTCGAGACTAGATTATCTTTTTCTTTCCCAGACACTTCTGCCCCAGACCATTAACACCCAAATACATAACATTGTGATATCAGACCACGTCCCGGTGTCCTTAGACCTACTAGACTCATATCCTCAGGGTACTGATAGGGTATGGAGATTCCCATCGTACCTACTAAAAGATGAACACTTTACACAACTGTTAAAACACTGGTGGGAAGAGTATAGTGATAACAACAACCAACATATGTCTGAACCCTTTTTATTTTGGGAGGCAGGTAAAGCAGTTCTGCGGGGGAAGATAATAGCGTATATTACTCATCAGAAGAAGAAGGCTTCGGAACAATACTCACGTGTGTCAAACACTTTAAGACAGGCCTACACGGAATTTTTGTCTACACCGACAAAGTCTAATAAGGAGATATGGGTACAAGCTCAGCGTGGTTTTGAGGCTTCCCAGGCAGCATTAGAGACTTTCCGCTCTGACCGATTTGCGGCTGAATTCTATAAATTTAGCAACAAGTCTGGCAGACTATTAGCCAATTTGGCAAGGGGACAGAGGAGGGTGACGCCCATTAAGCCAATGGTAGATGAGAGAGGTGTGTTAAAGAAGAACCCTAAGGACATAGCTGACATTCTGGGTCATTTTTATCAACAATTATATTCCAAGCAACACATAGATGAGGAGGGGGCTGCCTCCTTTATAAACACACTATCCCTGCCTTCCCTACACATGGATGACCTGTACATCCTCAATGCCCCTATCTCTGTGGAGGAGATAGAATCGACAATAAAAAACTTGAAAAACCAAAAGGCTCCGGGTCCAGACGGATATTCTGGAGAGTTCTTTAAAATCTTAAAAGATAAACTTAGTGTACCCTTGCAAAATGTTTATAATACTATTCTATCCACAGGTCATTTGCCACAATCGAGCAACATGGCCTACATAAAGGTTCTACATAAAGAGGGTAAGGACCCTTCCATGCCAGGTGCATACCGCCCAATATCGCTAATCAATGTGGATATAAAAATTCTAGCTAAGCTGCTCGCAGATAGATTAGCTTTGGTCATGCACAAACTAATTGGACACCACCAAGTAGGCTTTATTAAAAATAGAGCAGCAGTTTACAATATTAGAACTGTTCTGGCGGTGCAGGGAGCGGTTACTTCACAGCCTTACTCCAGCCAGGTCCCGGCTTTGTTAGCATTGGATGCGGAAAAAGCATTTGACCGCGTGGACTGGGCCTGGCTGGACATGGTATTAGACAAAGCTGGCATCCAGGGACAATTTAGATCCTTTTTAAGGGCATTCTATTCTGCCCCGGTGTCTAGGGTACATTTGCCAGGTTTTCTCTCTGCTCCTTTCCCCCTCCAGCGAGGTACAAGACAAGGATGTCCCTTATCGCCCCTCCTTTTCAATTTAACTTTGGAGCCATTGGCACAATATCTCTTACAGACCCAGGTGTATCGGGGAATTAGAGTGGGATCCACCGAGGTAAAAATTAGCTGCTTTGCAGACGACGCATTGTTGTATTTGAGTCAGCCGGAGACACAACTGGGAGAGGTCTTTAAGGCTCTAGATATGTTTGGGTCATACTCGGGTTACAGAGTTAATGTGGACAAATGTCAATTATTGTTCTTGGGGAATACCCCGTCTTTGCCTCTGCAGGTTCCGTCAGTCCAGGTGGCCAGACAACATATCACCTATCTCGGAATTAAGATTGGACGTACCCCCCTGTCACTTTATAACTTAAATTATCCCCCACTCATTAAAAAAATAGACAGGGAACTGCAACGCTGGAGCAAATTACCTTTGTCCCTCTCAGGTAGAACACAGCTCATAAAGATGATGAGTTTCTCTAAACTCTTATATATGTTACAGACGGTTCCACTGCTTCTACGACATGTTGATGTCAGGAAATTGCAGGCCATATCTACGAAATTTATTTGGTCCAATAAAAGGCCTAGGGTAGCATACGACACTCTGTGTTTAGCGAAGGGGACGGGGGGATTACGTATTCCTAATGTACGTCTATATAATTTAGCGGCCGTTTTTCGCCATGTGCGGGACTGGATATTTGACACGTCTTATTTTTCAAATACCAAATTGGAGGAGGAGTTATGTCCTATAGGTAATCTCAAAATACTATTTCATCTCCCCTACAGAGATATCCCATCTCAGATAAGGAAAAACGTTTTATTTAGTGATACTCTGGCCACCTGGAAGACGTTGAGAAAATCATATGGACTACCATGGTGCCTCTCTAGATTCTATAGTTTGTGGCATGCACCAGCGTTGAAACATTGCTTCAGTAACCCGGTTCGTAAGATATGGGAGGACAGACGTGTAACTTCATTTGGGGATTTTCTTGACAATAGAGATGGGATTCTTTTAAGTTGGGAGGCCTTTAGAGAGAAATATGCTCTTCCAAACTCACATCATTGGTTCTATAATCAGCTATGTTCATATTTTGGCAGTCTGGTCCGAAGCTATAGATCAGTAGAAAAACAAGGGAAATTTTGCACGCTCATGTGTACCTCCGCAAGTCATAAATCCTTATCACTCATCTACACAAACATCAGGGATGTAGTGTTAAGAGGGGCGGAAGAGAAGGCACTTTTAAAATGGTCTACCCACATTAATGACCCGGATTTACAGTCCCATATACGAGAAGGTCTTTTAGCGGTAGGCAATTCTACTCCGAGTTCACAGCTTCAAGAAATACACTGGCGTATCATTCATAAAGCAACATATGCATTCAACTGGAAAGGCACTCACCCTCCCCCTCCATACTTGGACCATTGTCCCACATGTCACTTACCTAGAGCAGATTTGTGGCATTGCCTATGGGAGTGCCCACGGGTGCGTGAGTTATGGAACGACATCAGGTCATTAATTCTCACAGTTTGGAGCCTTGGGCTCCCTCCCACACCGGAGCCATATCTATTTCATTATTTACCTACACGAGAATCGAATCCTCCAGACAGAGGAAAACTGACTAAGAGCATACATATCTTACTTTTGGTCACCAAGCTGTGCCTACTTAGACATTGGCTTACCCCCACGCTCCCTACTATAGCTGAAATACTGAAGGAACTGCACTGTATAGTACATAGGGAATTATTACTAGCTATACGGAATTCTGAGTTGCACGCTAAAAAGTTCTTTCAGAAATGGAGGGCCTATTTACACTATCTACCAGACGAGAGTGAGCGACACAGGATAGTGACATATTTTGCATCTACCACATGGTACAGCCTGGAATTTTTGAAGGGAACATTGGGGAATCTAGCTCTCCCACCTGATGGGCCTGCTGGTAATGTCACACACTGAAACATGAGTGGTGTGCTAATCTATGATGTGTATGAATGTCAGCATATGACACAGATGTTCTTTTGTATTCATGCATTCTTTTTTTCACATTATGTGGGGAAATGTGTTTTGCCTCTTTTTTCTTTAGTTTTTTCTGTTGTTGATTGATAACATTGCTATGTTAAAAAGCACTATATTGGAAAATGCTGAAGTTTCATACAGAAGGTTGATGTCGTTGCTTAAGACGAGTGACATCCACGGACTCTCTGTCATGAAGTTTTGTACAAATCCTTGTATGTTGTTCCAGTGTCATATACTGTATGCTTCTGAGAATAAAAACTTTATTTAAAAAAAAAAAATTTGAAATGAAGGCCAGGAAAGCTTATGTTCTTAAAAAATTGACATGAAGGCCAGTGATACCCTTCTTGAAGAAGGGCTGAGAACTGGTTAAAATTAGCAGGTTAAGAGCAATGTTTCTGTGCTTAAGCAAGGAGGAAAAGGACTCCTGACCCCAACGTGATTTGAACACACAACCTTCTGATCTGGAGTCAGATACGCTACCATTGCGCCACGGGGTTTAACTGGCACTGTGAGCTCTCACATTGATTCAGGACCCTTGATTTCATATCCTAGAAAGAAATTTCCATGGACAGCTTTTTTTCCATGGACAGCTATTTGTTCCAATAAAAACATTTCCAAGAAACAACCAACCTCTAAAAATTACCTTTTTAGCCTTCTTTCATTTCTCCCCCTAAACTGAGGCTATCGGCAACTGCCTATCTGATAGTCCTGTCTTGCTCTTGAGAAACATTTCAGAAAGAAGACTAAGACAGAAGTAGGAAACTTAGGAAAGCTTATGTTCGTAAAAAATTGACATGAAGGCCAGTGATACCCTTCTTGAAGAAGGACTGAGAACTGGTTAAAATTAGCAGGTTAAGAGCAATGTTTCTGTGCTTAAGCAAGAAGGGAGAGTACTACTGACCCCGACGTGATTTGAACACGCAACCTTCTGATCTGGAGTGAGATGCGCTACCGTTGCACCACGAGGTCAACTCGCACTGTGGCCTTTCGCATTGATTCAGGACCCTTGATTTCATATCCTAGAAAGACATTTCCATGGACAGCTTTTTTCCATGGACAGCTTTTTGTTCCAATAAAAACATTTGTAAGAAGCAACCTACCTCTAAAAGTGACCTTTTTAGCCTTCTTTCATTTCTCCCCCTAAACTGAGGCTATCGGCAACTGCCTATCTGATAGTCCTGTCTTGCTCTTGAGAAACATTTCAGAAAGAAGACTAAGACAGAAGTAGGAAACTTAGGAAAGCTTATGTTCGTAAAAAATTGACATGAAGGCCAGTGATACCCTTCTTGAAGAAGGACTGAGAACTGGTTAAAATCAGCAGGTTAAGAGCAATGTTTCTGTATTTAAGCAAGGAGGAAAAGGACTCCTGACCCCAACGTGACTTGAACACGCAACCTTCTGATCTGGAGTCAGACGCGCTACCGTTGCACCACGAGGTCAACTGGTACTGGGAGCTCTCACATTGATTCAAGACCTTTGATTATTATTATAGTTTATTGATATGACCATTACCCCAGTCAAACCCCATTCAAACCCTTCTCCCTTCTTACTTCTTCTTTTCCTTTTCTCCCCTCCCCTGGGTTTAGGGAAGGGGTTTAGTTATCACGCTATGGAATTTATATATACTAACATTTTTGTTCCTATACCAATGGTCTCTCTTCCCCTTTTTGGGGATTCGACCACTAATCAAGAATAATGCCTTAGATAGATAGTGCTGTTTTTTAATGCTGATTCTTTTTCAATTTTCATCCACTAATATGTCCAATACTTACCCTGCGAATCAAATAATTGTTTTTTACATACAGCTAATATCCTTACTGTATACTTACCTGGGAGGTATCCTGCAATAAATTTAACCCCTTAAGGACACATGACGTACTGGAACGTCATGTGTCCACTCCCGATCTATAACGCGGGGCCACGGCGTGGCCCCGCGTCATAGCGGTTCGGGCCCGGCCTCTAACAACGGCCGGGACCCGTGGCTAATAGCGCGCGGCATTGATTGCTGTGCCGCGCGCTATTAACCCTTTAGACGCGGCGTTCAAAGTTGAACGCCGCGTCTAAAGTGAAACCGAAAGCATGCCGGCTAGCTCAGTGGGCTGTTCGGGATAGCCGCGGTGAAATCGCGGCATCCCGAACAGCTGACAGGACAGCGGGAGGGCCCCTACCTGCCTCCTCGCTGTCCGATCGCCGAATGACAGCTCAGTGCCTGAGATCCAGGCATGAGCAGTCATGCGGCAGAATCATCGATCACTGGTTTCTTATGAGAAACCAGTGATCAATGTAAAAGATCAGTGTGTGCAGTGTTATAGGTCCCTATGGGACCTATAACACTGCAAAAAAAAGTGCAAAAAAAAAGTGAATAAACATCATTTAACCCCTTCCCTATTAAAAGTTTGAATCACCCCCCTTTTCCCATAAAAGAAAAAACACAGTGTAAATAAAAATAAAAATAAACATAAATGGTATCGCCGCGTGCGGAAATGTCCGAATTATAAAAATATATCGTTAATTAAACCGCACGGTCAATGGCGTGCGCGCAAAAAAATTCCAAAGTCCAAAATAGTGCATTTTTGGTCACTTTTTATATCATGTAAAAATGGTACCGTTAAAAACTTCAGATCACGGCGCAAAAAATGAGCCCTCATACCGCCCCATACACGGAAAAATAAAAAAGTTATAGGGGTCAGAAGATGACAATTTTAAACGTATTAATTTTCCTGCATGTAGTTATGATTTTTTCCAGAAGTCCGACAAAATCAAACCTATATAAGTAGGGTATCATTTTAATCGTATGGACCTACAGAATACATATCAGGTGTCATTTTTACCGAAAAATGTACTACGTAGAAACGGAAGCCCCCAAAAGTTACAAAACAGCGTTTTTTTTTCAATTTTGTCGCACAATGATTTTTTTTCCCGCTTCACCATAGATTTTTGGGCAAAATGACTGACGTCATTACAAAGTAGAATTGGTGGCGCAAAAAATAAGCCATCATATGGATTTTTAGGTGTAAATTTGAAAGAGTTATGATTTTTTAAAGGCAAGGAGCAAAAAACGAAAATGCAAAAACGGAAAAACCTCCGGTCCTTAAGGGGTTAAATAATGTGTAACACTAAATAGTATTTTATTAATTTAATTCACTTTACTTTAATTTACTTCATTTATATAATTTCTCTTCTTTCTCTCTCTACTGTCAGCTCTGAATCTAAGTGTCTGTGTCTCCATTGTTCTTCCTGGTAGATGGTTAAGTGTTCGCGCACCTTCTAGTGCGCAGGCACTATTGGCGCATACAATGAGTAAGTGAAATGACTGCTAAGTTCTCGCGCAGCTGAGAACGGGCAGTCTGGACCCCGGCACATGCGCTGTCGGCATCTCAGGAACTCACAGATACGAAGTCCGCGCGCAGCTTGTTCTGCGCATTGTTTACACATGACGTCGGTGCCGGAAGTCCGGACGAACTCCTATTAGGAAGAGAGACGTGGCAGACATTCAATGGTGAGTTTCTTGAGCTATATGGTTGGCTATCAAACTTGTCACTCATTACTTGATACAGACCGATTGGAGGGTTCGCCACAATGACTGATGGGAGTCAATTTTGATTGGTACTAATATCAGTGACATCATAACAGAAGGTGTTAAAAGGTCCGGTCGGCGTTTCTGATCGCCATTGCCCATTTGCCTCTTGACAAAGCCACTTGGTGGCGAAACGTTGAGGGGGGCAGTGTTATGGTTTTAACTGCTATGTGCCCTAACAATTAGTAGTTCTGGGATGCAAAAATACAATGTATCTCCTACGAATTAAGGAAAGTGATGGAGCCAGTCGAGCCCAATAAGCTCTACCAATTCAGCTATTAGTTAGGAGCACATAGTGTTTTTAAATGTGTGATTTTTTCCTTCTTTTCTCACTATTACAATTTTGGACTCGTAAACTAAAGTCCTGTATATAGTAAATTTTTGGTTGGAACCCTCATGGCCTTTATTGGATTGCCTTTCGCAATCTATCAGTGATTATTGTGTATTTTGCCCTCCAACCATAAGTCTCGCCTTTTTGTATTATTGGCACAATACCATCTCTACATTAAGCCAGTTCAATACATTACATGATGTGTTACCAGCACTCACCTGGCCAATGTCAGCTCCTTTTTCCATAGTGTATACAGAACTAAAGAACCCATTCAGTAGCTCCGCTTTCTCTTTATCGCCTGTGAAAACCTCCCCATTATCATTATTAAGGGGTCCTACATGCTCTGTCCTTGGTTTTTTCGCATTTATATATGTAAAAAAATATTTAGGATTAGTTTTGCTTTCTTTGGCCACCTGTCTCTCATTTTGAATTTTTGCTGTTTTTATAACATTTTTACAGATTTTATTAAGCTCTTTGTACTGTTTAAATGTTATAGCTGACCCATCAGATTTGTATTTTTTGAAGGCTTTTTTTTTGTTGTTTATTGCTCTTTTAACATCATTTGTTAGCCATGTAGGATTTAGTTTTAATCGTTTATATTTGTTCCCCTTTGGTATATATTTAGCTGTACAGTTATTTAGAGTTGATTTAAAGATGTCCCATTTCCCTTCTGTATCAGTATTTGACAACACCTCCCCCCAGTCTATGTCCTGTAGTGCAGCTCTCAGCCCAGGGAAGTTTGCCTTTTTAAAGTTATATGTTTTTGCCTTCCCTGCCTGTCTTTGTTTTCTACATTTTAAGACAAAAGTAACTATATTGTGGTCGCTATTACCAAGGTTTTCCCACACAGTTACATTACCAACCAGCTCTGCGTTGTTGGAAATGATCAGATCCAACAAGGCATCACTTGTTGGGTCCTCCACAAACTGGCCCATAAAATTATCCTGCAATAAATTTAGGAATTGTCGCCCCTTTGTAGTTTTAGCCACCCCCGGACCCCAATCTATATCTGGATAGTTAAAATCTCCCATTATTACCACTGTACCTGCCCGGGCGGCCCTCTCTATTTGTTTATACAGCTGACCTTCTATCTCTTCAGTGATATTAGGGGGTCTGTAGATTACACCAAATACTATTTTTTCAGTATTTCCCTCCTTTTGTAATTCTACCCACAGTGATTCCACCTCCTCAGAATCATCACACACTATTGCATCGTTCACACTGACTTTCATACCACTTCTTACATACAGACAGACTCCACCACCTTTTCTGTTCATTCTATCTTTGCGAAACAATGTAAACCCCTGCAGATTGACAGCCCAGTCATGAGAGGAGTCCAGCCATGTCTCAGTGACCCCAACTATATCAATGTGTTCCTCCAGTATCAAGGCTTCAAGCTCCCCAATTTTATTTGCTAGGCTTCTGGCATTTGTGAACATACACTTTACATTTCCATCCTTTATGTTATTGGGGTTAATGGGATTCAAGGGTGTATGTTTTATTTTCCTATGAAGCCTATTCCTATTAACTATTCTAACCCCTCCCTCCGCTCCACCCCCAGGTACATTTATAATTCCCACCTCTCTATCTACACTGTCTTCCCCCTCTTTGCTGTAGGTTCCCTCCCCCCAAGTCCATAGTTTAAACACTCCTCCACCCTTCTAGCCATCTTCTCCCCAAGCACAGCTGCACCCTCCCCATTGAGGTGCAGCCAGTCCCTACGGTAGAGCCGGTAACCGACAGCGAAGTCAGCCCAGTTCTCCATGAACCCAAACCCTTCCTTCCTACACCAGCTTCTGAGCCACTTGTTTACCTCCCTGATCTCCCGCTGCCTCTCTGGTGTGGCTCGTGGTACTGGTAGTATTTCAGAAAATACTACCTTGGAGGTCCTTGCCTTAAGCTTGCAGCCTAAGTCCCTGAAATCATTTTTTAAGGACACTCCACCTACCTAGTACTTTGTCATTGGTGCCAATATGTACCATGACTGCTGGGTCCTCTCCAGCCCCGCCCAGCAACCCGTCAACCCGATCCGCGATGTGACGAACTTGTGCTCCAGGCAGAGAACACACTGTTCGGCGATCCCGGTCTTTGTGACAGATCGCCCTGTCTGTCCCCCTAATAATTGAGTCCTCCACCACTAGTACCTGTCTGGCCTGCCCTGTACTCCTCCCTCCCTCCTTACTGGAGCAGACACCCCCCTGGCGGTCAGAGGCACTATCCTGCTGCAGTTTTGCTAGCGCTGTAATGGCATCCCCCTCATCTGCCAAGCGGGCAAACTTGTTGGGGTGTGCCAGTTCAGGACTAGCCTCCCTGACACTTTTTCCCCTACCCCGCTTTCTAACTGTAACCCAGCTAACTGCCTGACTGTCCTGCAACTCCGTCCCACTGTCCTCCCCCACCTCTACTCCCAAGAGTGCCTGCTCAGTGAGCAGGAGACTCCTCTCCATGTTGTTAATGCTTCTCATTGTTGCCAGTCGCCCCTCTAGATGCAGGATCTGGGCTTCCAAATGGACAACTAGCACACATCTCGCACAACAATATGCACCCTCAAACTGTTGTTCAAGGATTGCATACATTGAACAGGATGTACATTGGACTGCATTTTCCAACATGGAGGCCATCTAGTTATGGGAATTTCACAAATGTATAGGCAAAAACAGACAGTCAAAATTACACTTCAAATTTTTTGTAGACCTTGTGGGTTCAGAAATTAACACTCACAGTCATCTCAATCTCCTGCTTTCAAACTCCAGTTTTTGAAACTCCTCTTTCACGCCCCCTCTTACACAGCAACACTCAGAAGAGCAAGTTGAACAGCAAGTTCAGTAGATATATTTTTGTGATAATTCCCATGAAATATTCTACGGATGACAGGATTTGAAGGTTGAAGGGGGGATCTCAATGGATTTCTAGTCCACTTGTCTATTACATAACTCTTTACATATTTCTAGCAATTTTAACCTGAAGGAAAAGATAGGGCAGGTTCAGAGGGTGGAAGTGAAAGGCTTACTTTACATTATTATACATCCCCTTACTATTGAGTTCGGCAATCTTGCTATCACCAGATTCCTCTCCCTCGGCGCATAATACACACCGCTGTGAACAGGGTTTGAACCTGTGCGGGAAAAACCCATTGCAAAATGAGTATTGTTTTACTTAGCTCTCAAAACTTCTTTTGTGTGAGCTTTCAATTGCAAGGTTTAATCTTTCAAAAGGTATAGCCTAGCGCTTTGAAACTGTGCGGGGAGACCCCTTTGGATTTTAAGCCCAACGCCTTAACCACTCAGCCATCACAGCTTTCTCTGAAGTTGCATTTCTCTGATGTCTCTGATTTCTGCAGTGTCTCCCATGTCTACTGGGTCCTTCAGTTTAGGGCTTTAGGATTGATTGTTGGATTGGAGTTTATGATTGCCTACTGAGCTTTTGGTTTGGGCTCTTTGTCACTGTCTGTTACAGTTGCCTATTGAAAGGTCAGACCTGAGGTTTCCGAGAATGAAGGAGGAAACCGATATGCTGTCAGGTAAACATACAGTGTTATTTTTTAGGTTTCATACGTATAAAGTTTAGGAGATACATTTCTTGGATAATTCCCATGAAATATTCTACGGAGGACAGGATTTGAAGGTTGAAAGGGGGATCTCATTGGATTTCTTGTCCACTTGGTCATCACATAACTCTTTACATATTTCTTTCCATTTTAACCTGAAGGAAGAGATAGGGCAGGTTCAGAGGGGAGAAGTGAAAGGCTTTCTTTACATTACTTATACATCCCCTCACTATTGAGTTGGGGCAATCTTGCTCTCACCAGATTCCTCTCCCTCGGCGCATAAAACACACCGCTGTGAACAGGGTTTGAACCTGTGCGGGAAAACCCCATTGCAAAATGAGTGTTGTTTTACTTAGCTCTCAAAATTACTTTTGTGTGAACTTTCAATTGCAAGGTTTAATCTTTCAAATGGTATAGCCTAGAGCTGTGAACAGGATTTGAACCTTTGCGGGTAGACCCTATTGCATTTCAAGTCCAATGCCTTAACCACTCAGCCATCACAGCTTTCCCAGAAGTTGCGTTTCTCTGATGTCTCTGATTTCTGCAGTGTCTCCCATGTCTACTGCGTCCTTCAGTTTAGGGCTTTAGGATTGATTGTTGGATTGGGTTTCTGATTGCCTACTGAGCTTTTGGTTTGGGCTCTTTGTCACTGTCTGTTCCAGTTGCCTATTGAAAGGTCAGACCTGAGGTTTCCGAGAATGAAGGAGGAAACGGATATGCTGTCAGGTAAACATACAGAGTTATTTTTTAGGTTTCATACGTATAAAGTTTAGGAGATACATTTCTGGTACAATTCCCAATAAATATTCTACGGAGGGCAGGATTTGAAGGGTGAAAGGATTGGATTTCTCATTGGATTTCTTGTCCACTTGGCCATCACATAACTCTTTACATATTTCTTACCATTTTAACCTGAAGGAAGAGATAAGGCAGGTCCAGAGGGTGGAAGTGAAAGGCTTTCTTTACATTACTTATTCATCCCCTCACTATTGAGTTCGGGTAATCTTGCTCTCACCAGATTCTTCTCCCTCGGCGCATAAAACACACCGCTGTAAACATGATTTGAACCTGAGCGGGAAAACCCCATTGCAAAATGAGTGTTGTTTTACTTAGCTCTCAAAACTTCTTTTGTGTGAACTGTGAATTGCAAGGTTTAATCTTTCAAAAGGTATATCCTAGCGCTGTAAACAGGATTTGAACCTGTGCGGGGAGACGCCGTTGGATTTCAAGTCCAATGCCTTAACCACTCAGCCTTCACAGCTTTCTCAAAGGTGTATTTCTCCGATGTCTCTGATTTCTGCAGTGTCTCCCATGTCTACTAGGTCCTTCAGTTTAGGGCTTTAGGATTGATTGTTGGATTGGGTTTCTGATTGCCGACTGAGCTTTTGGTTTGGGCTCTTTGTCACTGTCTGTTACAGTTGCCTATTGAAAGGTCAGACCTGAGGTTTCCGAGAATGAAGGAGGAAACGGATATGCTGTCAGGTAAACATACAGTGTTATTTTTTAGGTTTCATACGTATAAAGTTTAGGAGATACATTTCTTGGATAATTCCCATTAAATATTCTACGGAGGAAAGCATTTGAAGGTTGAAAGGGGGATCTCATTGGATTTCTTGTCCACTTGGTCATCACATAACTCTTTACATATTTCTTACCATTTTAACCTGAAGGAAGAGATAAGGCAGGTCCAGAGGGTGGAAGTGAAAGGCTTTCTTTACATTACTTATACATCCCCTCACTATTGAGTTAGGGTAATCTTGCTCTCACCAGATTCTTCTCCCTCGGCGCATAAAACACACCGCTGTAAACATGATTTGAACCTGAGCGGGAAAACCCCATTGCAAAATGAGTGTTGATTTACTTAGCTCTCAAAACTTCTTTTGCGTGAACTGTGAATTGCAAGGTTTAATCTTTCAAAATATCGAGCCAAGCGCTGTGAACATGATTTGAACCTATGCGGAAGACCTCCATTGGATTTCAAGTCCAACGCCTTAACCATCACAGCTTTCTCGGAAGTTGCATTTCTCTGATGTCTCTGATTTCTGCAGTGTCTCCCATGTCTACTGGGTCCTTCAGTATAGGGCTTTAGGATTGATTGTTGGATTGGAGTTTATGATTGCCTACTGAGCTTTTGGTTTGGGCTCTTTGTCACTGTCTGTTACAGTTGACTATTGAAAGGTCAGACCTGAGGTTTCCGAGAATGAAGGAGGAAACGGATATGCTGTCAGGTAAACACACAGTGTTATTTTTTAGGTTTCATAAGTATAAAGTTTAGGAGATACATTTCTGGGAAAATTCCCATGAAATATTCTACGGAGGAAAGGATTTGAGGTTTGAAAGGGGGATCTCATTGCATTTCTTGTCCACTTGGCCATCACATAACTCTTTACATATTTCTTACCATTTTAACCTGAAGGAAGTGATAGGGCAGGTCCAGAGGGTGGAAGTGAAAGGCTTTCTTTACATTACTTATACATCCCCTCACTATTGAGTTCGGGTAATCTTGCTCTCACCAGATTCCTCTCCCTCGGCGCATAAAATACACCGCTGTAAACAGGATTTGAAAATGTGCGGGAAAACCCTATTGCAAAATGAGTGTTGTTTTACTTAGCTCTCAAAACTTCTTTTGCTTGAACTTTCAATTGCAAGGTTTAATCTTTCAAAACAAAGAGCCAAGCGCTGTGAACAGGATTTGAACCTATGCGGGAGACCTCCATTGGATTTCAAGTCCAACGCCTTAACCACTCGGCCATCACAGCTTTCGTGGAAGTTGCATTTCTCCGATGTCTCTGATTTCTGCAGTGTCTCCCATGTCTACTGGGTCCTTCAGTTTAGGGCTTTAGGATTGATTGTTGGATTATGTTTCTGATTGCCTACTGAGCTTTTGGTTTGGGCTCTTTGTCACTGTCTGTTACAGTTGCCTATTGAAAGGTCAGACCTGAGGTTTCCGAGAATGAAGGAGGAAATGGATATGCTGTCAGGTAAACACGCAGTGTTATTTTTTAGGTTTCATAAGTATAAAGTTTAGGAGATACATTTCTGGGAAAATTCCCATGAAATATTCTACGGAGGACAGAATTTGAAGTTTGAAAGGGGGATCTCATTGGATTTCTTTGCCACTTGGCCATCACACAACTCTTTACATATTTCTTACCATTTTAACCTGAAGGAAGAGATAGGGCAGGTCCAGAGGGTGGAAGTGAAAGGCTTTCTTTACATTACTTATACATCCCCTCACTAGGGCTTTAGAATTGATTGTTGGATTATGTTTCTGATTGCCTACTGAGCTTTTGGTTTGGGCTCTTTGTCACTGTCTGTTACAGTTGCCTATTGAAAGGTCAGACCTGAGGTTTCCGAGAATGAAGGAGGAAACGGATATGTTGTCAGGTAAACACACAGTGTTATTTTTTAGGTTTCATAAGCATAAAGTTTAGGAGATACATTTCTGGGAAAATTCCCATGAAATATTCTACGGAGGACAGGATTTGAAGTTTGAAAGGGGGATCTCATTGGATTTCTTTGCCACTTGGCCATCACACAACTCTTTACATATTTCTTACCATTTTAACCTGAAGGAAGAGATAGGGCAGGTCCAGAGGGTGGAAGTGAAAGGCTTTCTTTACATTACCTATACATCCCCTCACTAGGGCTTTAGAATTGATTGTTGGATTATGTTTCTGATTGCCTACTGAGCTTTTGGTTTGGGCTCTTTGTCACTGTCTGTTACATTTGCCTATTGAAAGGTCAGACCTGAGGTTTCCGAGAATGAAGGAGGAAACGGATATGTTGTCAGGTAAACACACAGTGTTATTTTTTAGGTTTCATAAACATAAAGTTTAGGAGATACGATTCTGGGAAAATTCCCATGAAATATTCTACGGAGGACAGGATTTGAAGTTTGAAAGGGGGATCTCATTGGATTTCTTGTCCACTTGGCCATCACATAACTCTTACCATTTTAACCTGAAGGAAGAGATAGGGCAAGTCAAGAGGGTGGAAGTGAAAGGCTTTCTTTACATTACTTATACAACCCCTCACTATTGAGTTCGGGTAATCTTGCTCTCACCAAATTCCTCTCCCTCGGCGCATAAAAAACACCTCTGTAAACAGGATTTGAACCTGTGCGGGGAAACCCCATTGGATTTTGAGCCCAACGCCTTAACCACTCGGCCATCACAGCTTTCTCGGAAGTTGCATTTCTCCGATGTCTCTGATTTCTGCATTGTCTCCCATGTCTACTGAGTCCTTCAGTATAGGGCTTTAGGATTGATTGTTGGATTGGAATTTATGATTGCCTACTGAGCTTTTGGTTTGGGCTCTTTGTCACTGTCTGTTACAGTTGACTATTGAAAGGTCAGACCTGAGGTTTCCGAGAATGAAGGAGGAAACGGATATGCTGTCAGGTAAACACACAGTGTTATTTTTTAGGTTTCATAAGCATAAAGTTTAGGAGGTACATTTCTGGGAAAATTCCCATGAAATATTCTACGGAGGACAGGATTTGAAGTTTGAAAGGGGGATCTCATTGGATTTCTTGTCCACTTGGTCATCACATAACTCTTTACATATTTCTTACCATTTTAACCAGAAGGAAGAGATAGGGCAGGTCCAGAGGGTGGAAGTGAAAGGCTTTCTTTACATTACTTATACATCCCCTCACTATTGAGTTCGGGTAATCTTGCTCTCACCAGATTCCACTCCCTCGGCGCATAAAATACACCGCTGTAAACAGGATTTGAACCTGTGCGTGAAAACCCCATTGCAAAATGAGTGTTGTTTTACTTAGCTCTCAAAACTTCTTTTGCTTGAACTTTCAATTGCAAGGTTTAATCTTTCAAAAGGTAGAGCCTGGCGCTGTAAACAGGATTTGAACCCGTGCGGGGAGACTCCATTGGATTTCAAGTCCAACGCCTTAACCACTCGGCCATCACAGCTTTCTTGGAAGTTGTGTTTCTCTGATGTCTCTGATTTCTGCAGTGTCTCCCATGTCTACTGCGTCCTTCAGTTTAGGGCTTTAGGATTGATTGTTGGATTGGGTTTTTGATTGCCTACTGAGCTTTTGGTTTGGGCTCTTTGTCACTGTCTGTTACAGTTGCCTATTGAAAGGTCAGACCTGAGGTTTCCAAGAATGAAGGAGGAAACGGATATGCTGTCAGGTAAACATACAGAGTTATTTTTTAGGTTTCATACGTATAAAGTTTAGGAGATACATTTCTGGTACAATTCCCAAGAAATATTCTACGGAGGGCAGGATTTGAAGGTTGAAAGGATTGGATTTCTGATTGGATTTCTTGTCCACTTGGCCATCACATAACTCTATACATATTTCTTACCATTTTAGTGTCAAAATGAGAAATTTATTGGTAGCAATAGATAAAAAGACAATACAATATCAACAGTCTTATAAAGGGCTATGATTGCCAACAACAATAACACATCATGTAATACAATGTAGTCAATGCGATCTTCCCTCAATCCAGCAGCATGAATGGAAGAGAGAAGACCGACATTCGCTAACATGAAAATGTACAAGGGGAACAGGGTAGGATAGGGGTGGGTATACAGAGACGTCAAGGGGTATCCAGGTAAGCCAGTCAGGGTTCACACTTCACGAGTCAAACAATATGGACAGTAGAACAACAGATAAGCATCTGACTATTATATCATTAAATAATAAGAAATGTCAGGAGCGTGAGAAGAGGAGATCCAAGGGTCCCAGACCTTTAGGAAGCTATCCATAGTATCAGCTCTGATAGCGTTCAATTTTTCCGAGAGGAGTATGTTATTGATTCTGGTGATAATCATATTAAGAGATAGGGTCATAGAGCGTAACTGTGCTGCAATATGGATTCGCGCTGCAAGAAGTATGAGTTGTGCCAAGCAAAAGGTGGGATTATTAAAGCCCGCCGGTTTTGAACCTAAAAGGCATATCTTGGGACATAGGGGGCATTCTCTATCCGTGATTGTTGAAATAAGATCAACCACCTGTTGCCATATGAGGGCGACGTGTGGGCAAGACCACCATATATGGTACATGGATCCCCTCTCTCCACATCCCCTGAAACACAATGGGGAGACTTCCGGATAGATGGCATTCAGTCTAGTGGGAACGTAGTAAGTCCTATGCAATAGTTTGAGTGAGGTTTTCACCAGAGAGACTTGCCAGCTCCCCCTACTGAGAGTCTCACAGCAGGAGTGCCACTCTTGAGTAGTGAGTGATTCCTCAATGTCCTCCTCCCACTGTGTCATGAAAGGCAGTTTACCGTCAGGTGGTGGTCGATTTAAGGAAGAGTAGATCAGGGAGAGTGAGCCTGTTCTCATAGGTGAATACAACGCTGTCAATTCATATGAGGTGGGGTTGTGTATCATATGAGGGGGAGATATGAGGCGTAAAAAGGAAAAAACTTGTGTCATTCTAAAGTGTTCTGAGGGAGGAGGGTGGAAGCGGGATATAAACATTTCCGAGGACATGAGTTTGTTAGCCACCAAAAAGTGGTTGAGTAGCGTAAGATTATTATCTTTCCACCATGCAAATTCAGGAGTATTAACTCCAGGTGGGAAATATGGGTTCGCTAGGATGGATACTACAGGGGATATTCGTGATTGAAGCAAGAGCTTAAACCTGACCGCCCTCCACAATAGTAAAGAGTATAAAGAAATAGAAGCCTTTACAGGTACATGTGCCATGATCGGACCCGATTGCCACATCAGGGATGAGAGAGTGTAAGGATGTAGTAATTCATTCTCCAACTGTACCCACCTAGGGGAGGAGGAGGTAGCATTGCACAACAACAGCTGGGAGAGCCATGCTGCCTTGTAGTATAAGGTGAAGTTGGGAACTGAGAGACCCCCCAGGCGTTTGTGGTAAAACATAATGGATCTAGAAATGCGTGGATGGAGGCCTCTCCAGAGGAATTTGAAGACCTCAGCCTGTAGCAATTTCAGATCAGCCACACGTATCGGGATCGGGAGAGTCCGAAACAAATAGAGAAGCTTTGGCAGGACTACCATTTTTATAGAATGTAAGCGGCCCAGCCACGATATGTGTGGTAGATTCCATCTGGCGAGGTCTGCTCTGATCGATCTGTACAAAGGTAAGTAATTAAGCCTATATAGAGCAGATAGAGAAGTAGGGAGGGAGATGCCAAGATATGGTAGATGAGAGGTAAGAATTTTGAGAGGAAAGTTAGAGGAGAGAAGTGTCCGAATACCTGAGGGAGTGTTACATAGAAGAACCTCCGACTTGGTTCTCTTAACCACCAGGCCTGAGATAGTCGCAAATTTGTCTAATAGGGGAAAAAGGTTGGGGATGGAAATAATGGGATTCGTGATAGTAAGTAATAAGTCATCTGCGAACAAGTTAACTTTGTATTCCGAGTTCCCAATCCGCGCCCCCTTAATGTCCGGGTGGTGGCGTATGAGGTTCGCCAGGGGCTCCATGATCAAAGCAAATAATGCTGGAGACAATGGAAATCCCTGACGAGTACCCCTTTGTATGGGGATTGGAGACGGGTATGTATAGGGAAGTTTAAGGTATGCCAGGGGAGAAGAGTACAACATCCGCAAGGCCTCCACAAAAGGACCCGCAAATCTCATAGCCTTCAAGACTCCAAACATATAGTCCCAAGAGACAGAATCAAACGCCTTTTCTATATCCAGCCCTAAGAGCGCTAGCGGTGTGTCCGTCTGCGATGCCCATTGAACAATATTGAGAACCTTGCGGATGTTGTCAGGTGCTTGCCTCCCCGGAATGAATCCTACTTGATCGTTATGCACTAGGTCAGGGAGAAGCCTATTGAGTCTCCTGGCCAAGATTGTAGTAAATATTTTAGCGTCTAAATTGATTAAAGAAATGGGACGATAATTAGAGGGGAGTAAGGGGTCTTTGCGGGGCTTGGGGATAACCACAATTGATGCTTGCAAGAATTCTTGGGGTAGAGGGGTACCGGACATTATAGAATTACATAAATTGGTAATATGTGGGGCTAGTAGGGGACTAAATTTTTTATAGTACGTAGCAGAGAGACCATGAGGGCCTGGTGCTTTGCCTAGTTTCAAGCCGGAGATAACGTCGGACACTTCCTCAAGTGTGATAGCGGCATTCAGAGAGTCCCTAGCAGTAGAAGAAAGATGAGGTAGAGATATAGAGTGTAGAAAGGCATCCACCTCAACAGAGGGAGGAGAAGAGCGTTTAGAATAGAGAGAGGTTTAGAAAGAGTGAAAGGTGTCGTAGATCCGTGAGGGATGGGAAGTGGTGACACCGGGTCTCATTTGGATGCTATGCACCTTAGTAGACTCTTGTTTCTGCTTCAACATGGAAGCAAGTAGTTTATCGGGTTTGTTAGCCCATTTGTAGTATGTAGCTTTAGTCCACCTCAGGGCTTTTTCCGTGGCATTCAATAAAATAGCATCAAGCTGTAGCCTAGTCGTTTGAATAGCTCTATATAAGTATGTAGTGGGGTTAAGTTGGTGGGCCATAGTTAAACGGGTCAATCGAGCTTCCAGTGTGGTCTGGGCCTGGAGTCTGCCGCGTTTAAGTTTGGATGCTAAAGCAATAAGCTTCCCTCTAATGACAGCTTTGTGGGCAGTCCAGACCCATCCCACATCGGAATCAGGAGAAAGGTTGTTAGAAAAGTAGGTCGGGATTTCCTCTTCCAACTGGTCTCGAACAGTAGGACGAGTCAGAAGCGACTCATTAAGTCGCCATGAAAAGGGGGTGAGGCATTTGGTGGCAAACTGAAAATGGGAAAAGACTATGTCGTGGTCCGACCATGCACAGTGGATGTGTCTGGAGTAAAGTAAATAGGATAGAGTGGAGGAGGTAGCCAGGATCCAATCTATTCTTGTGTAAAGATTGTGTGCGGGTGAGTAGTATGTATATCCACGCGTTCCCAAGTTATGCTCCCTCCAAGTGTCAGCTAGGTCAAGTAATTGTAAGGTTCCAATGAGGAGCCTCTGCTGAGGGCCTGTGCGTCTGAATAAACTGGTGCTGGAGCGGTCCAAGACACCGTTGTATACCAAATTAAAATCACCGCACCATATCAAGTGGTCAAAGGCGAGGGAGCCCAGTCGACACACCATCTGAACCAGAAATTGCAAAGGGTCCTCATTGGGAGAATATGAATTCACCATACAGAGTTTAGTTTCCTGTAAGGAGCCCTCCAGTATCAGGAATCTACCTTTCGGGTCCGTGTGTGTTGTGTGGAGAACGAAGGGGAAGGAATTGTGTAGGAGAGTAGCTACACCTCTGGATTTGGAAGTAAAAGAGGACAAGTGAACTCTAGAGTAGTGGGGGTTGATATATTTAGGAAATGAGGTCTGGGTGAAGTGTGTTTCCTGCAGACAAATTATTTCCGGGTGATGCCTCTGGTAGTCTAGAAACGCTTTTTTGTGCTTAATTGGAGAGTTGAATCCCCTAATATTATGTGAGAGCACTCTACACATACTAAGTGAAGGGGAATGGGGTGTAATCAGATGAGTGTGAACTAAGACGATGCAATAAACCCTCTACAAGTAGGGGGCAGTCAAATAGTATAACCAGCGACTTAATAGTTATTGATGGGTGGAGGGTTACCTTGACGTCACAAAGCAGGTAAGGGTAGGGGATAGGAGATGGGGAAAAGGCCAAATACAAAGGTAAGTACATAAAAAAAAGGGTAAACAATAATTCAACATAAATATAACATGCACCAGCAGTCGCCGACAGGGGTACACCACCTCCACTTCTCTCCCCTGTCGGTCGATCACATACCGGTAAGCGAGGCAACATGATAATCCACTCTGCCAAACAGCCTAGCCATAGTGATAGGAGTGAGAGTGATATGAGGGTAAACATCATGGTCACTAAGTAAAATAATGAGACAGGTAAATTAACCCACTGCCCACCCCCCAAACCAAGCAACAGTCCCAGAGATATCAAAATGAATATCGGCCATAATGGCTAAGACTCTTGGGTTCCGAGAGTAAGAGGCCATAGTCAAACAAACAGTCAAGGATCAAAGGGTCAACAATAAGAACCTGTAATCTGGCAGACCCGAACTCGTCCGGCTTCCGAGTGTAGATGTAGCCCCTCGAAGAACAGGAACCACAGGAGAAGAACAGCAAAGTCCCTTTGCTTAACCAGGAGTAATGGGAGTCAGGGGATCAAACAAGGCCTCTTGTCCCAGGTATGAACAGATCAATCAGGAACCAAATACCCGCACAGCATCAAGTCAGCCGGTTTCTGGGATTGAGTGCGGTGTCTCTTGTGTGACGAATCCACTCGGTTCCACATTCTTTTAAGCTGGGGTTGTCTCCTGGGTAACGGCGGTGGGTCCTCGTAAGGGACACGTTCTTTGCGGAGGAGCTCCATAGCCTCTTGTGGAGGGCGTACAGTGTAAGTGGAAGAGTTAAGCACAAACTGCAGGCTGAAGGGGAACCCCCATTTGTAACGGATCTGAGCTTTTTGAAGTGCCAGGGTCACAGGTCGCATGTTGCGGCGGCGTTCCAAGGTGGAAGGAGCTAAGTCCGCATACAAATGGACAGAGGACGGCATGCCCGGTATCGGAGACACGTTCCTAGCAGCTTGAAGTATGCGATCCCTCGCCTCAGGGTAATGGAGTCGGAGCACAACATCTCTGGGTACCTCTGCGTTTTTAGGTTTAGTCAGAGCTCTGTGGATCCTGTCCATCCGCAGGAGTGATGTGTCCGCCTGAGGTAGGAGAACCTGAAACAATGCAGTCACCGGACCGGGTAGATCAGTGAACGACTCAGGTAAGCCTCTGATGCGTATATTGGCCCTTCTGGACCTGTTCTCCAGGTCCTCAATCTTAAGTTCCAGGAGGTCCAGTCTCTCAGAATGTTCGGCAATGGAGGTGCGGTCAGCCTCCACCGCATCAGCAATCTCGTCCGCTCGGACCTCCAGGTCAGCCACTCTCTGGCCCAACTCTCCCACTTGCCTGGTAAATTCAGCTATCGCGGAGGCCAGCTCGGCCTTAAACATGGCCTGGATGTTGCGGAATAGGTCGCTCTGGTCCGGCAGGTCAGCCTGTGCGACCAGGGTAGGAGCTGTGTCAGTAATGTCCTCCTCCTCCGCCACTTGGCCATCACACAACTCTTTACATATTTCTTACCATTTTAACCTGAAGGAAGAGATAGGGCAGGTCCAGAGGGTGGAAGTGAAAGGCTTTCTTTACATTACTTATACATCCCCTCACTAGGGCTTTAGAATTGATTGTTGGATTATGTTTCTGATTGCCTACTGAGCTTTTGGTTTGGGCTCTTTGTCACTGTCTGTTACAGTTGCCTTTTGAAAGGTCAGACCTGAGGATTCCGAGAATGAAGGAGGAAATGGATATGCTGTCAGGTAAACACACAGTGTTATTTTTTAGGTTTCATAAGTATAAAGTTTAGGAGATACATTTCTGGGAAAATTCCCATGAAATATTCTACGGAGGACAGAATTTGAAGTTTGAAAGGGGGATCTCATTGGATTTCTTTGCCACTTGGCCATCACACAACTCTTTACATATTTCTTACCATTTTAACCTGAAGGAAGAGATAGGGCAGGTCCAGAGGGTGGAAGTGAAAGGCTTTCTTTACATTACTTATACATCCCCTCACTAGGGCTTTAGAATTGATTGTTGGATTATGTTTCTGATTGCCTACTGAGCTTTTGGTTTGGGCTCTTTGTCACTGTCTGTTACAGTTGCCTATTGAAAGGTCAGACCTGAGGTTTCCGAGAATGAAGGAGGAAACGGATATGTTGTCAGGTAAACACACAGTGTTATTTTTTAGGTTTCATAAGCATACAGTTTAGGAGATACATTTCTGGGAAAATTCCCATGAAATATTCTACGGAGGACAGGATTTGAAGTTTGAAAGGGGGATCTCATTGGATTTCTTGTCCACTTGGCCATCACATAACTCTTTACATATTTCTTACCATTTTAACCAGAAGGAAGAGATAGGGCAGGTCCAGAGGGTGGAAGTGAAAGGATTTGTTTACATTACTTATACATCCCCTCACTATTGAGTTCGGGTAATCTTGCTCTCACCAGATTGCACTCCCTCGGCGCATAAAATACACCGCTGTAAACAGGATTTGAACCTGTGCGTGAAAACCCGATTGCAAAATGAGTGTTGTTTTACTTAGCTCTCAAAACTTCTTTTGCTTGAACTTTCAATTACAAGGTTTAATCTTTCAAAATATAGAGCCTAGTGCTGTGAAGAGGATTTGAAACTGTGCGGGGAGACCCCATTGGATTTCAAGTACAACGCCTTAACCACTCAGCCATCACAGCTTTCTCGGAAGTTGTATTTCTCCGATGTCTCTGATTTCTGCAGTGTCTCCCATGTCTACTGGGTCCTTCAGTTTAGGGCTTTAGGATTGATTGTTGGATTATGTTTCTGATTGCCTACTGAGCTTTTGGTTTGGGCTCTTTGTCACTGTCTGTTACACTTGCCTATTGAAAGGTCAGACCTGAGGTTTCCGAGAATGAAGGAGGAAACGGATATGCTGTCAGGTAAACACACAGTGTTATTTTTTAGGTTTCATAAGTATAAAGTTTAGGAGATACATTTCTGGGAAAATTCCCATGAAATATTCTACGGAGGACAGGATTTGAAGTTTGAAAGGGGGATCTCATTGGATTTCTTGTCCACTTGGCCATCACATAACTCTTTACATATTTCTTACCATTTTAACCTGAAGGAAGAGATAGGGCAGGTCAAGAGGGTGGAAGTGAAAGACTTTATGTACATTACTTATACATCCCCTCACGATTGAGTTCGGGCAATCTTGCTCTTACCAGATTTCTCTCCCTCGGCACATAAAATACATCGCTGTAAACAGAAGTTGAACCTGTGCGGGAAAACCCCATTGCAAAATGAATGTTGTTTTACTTAGTTCTCAAAACTTCTTTTGCTTGAACTTTCAATTGCAAGGTTTAATCTTTCAAAACATAGAGCCTAGCCCTGTGAACAGGATTTGAAACTGAGCGGGGAGACCCCATTGGATTTCAAGTCCAACGCCTTAACCACTCGGCCATCACAGCTTTCTCGGAAGTGGCATTTCTCCGATGTCTCTGATTTCTGCAGTGTCTATCATGTCTACTGGGTCCTTCAGTTTAGGGCTTTAGGATTGATTGTTGGATTATGTTTCTGATTGCCTACTGAGCTTTTGGTTTGGGCTCTTTGTCACTGTCTGTTACAGATGCCTATTGAAAGGTCAGAACTGAGGTTTCCGAGAATGAAGGAGGAAACGGATATGCTGTCAGGTAAACACACAGTGTTATTTTTTAGGTTTCATAAGTATAAAGTTTAGGAGATACATTTCTGGGAAAATTCCCATGAAATATTCTACGGAGGACAGGATTTGAAGTTTGAAAGGGGAATCTCATTGGATTTCTTGTCCACTTGGCCATCACATAACTCTTTACATATTTCTTACCATTTTAACCTGAAGGAAGAGATAGGGCAGGTCAAGAGGGTGGAAGTGAAAGGCTTTCTTGACATTACTTATACAACCCCTCACTATTGAGTTCGGGTAATCTTGCTCTCACCAGATTCCTCTCCCTCGGCGCATAAAAAACACTGCTGTAAACAGGATTTGAACCTGTGCGGGAAAACCCCATCTGTTTTCGAGTCCAACGCCTTAACCACTCGGCCATCACAGCTTTCTCAGAAGTTGCATTTCTCCGATGTCTCTGATATCTGAAGTGTCTCCCATGTCTACTGGGTCCTTCAGTATAGGGCTTTAGGATTGATTGTTAGATTGGAGTTTATGATTGCCTACTGAGCTTTTGGTTTGGGCTCTTTGTCACTGTCTGTTACAGTTGCCTATTGAAAGGTCAGACCTGAGGTTTCCGAGAATGAAGGAGGAAACGGATATGCTGTCAGGAAAACATACAGTGTTATTTTTTAGGTTTCATATGTATAAAGTTTAGGAGATATATTTCTGGGATAATTCCCATAAAATATTCTACGGAGGACAGGATTTGAAGGTTGAAAGGGGGATCTCATTGGATTTCTTGTCCACTTGGCCATCACATAACTCTTTACATATTTCTTACCATTTTAACCTGAAGGAAGAGATAGGGCAGGTCAAGAGGGTGGAAGTGAAAGACTTTATTTACATTACTTATACATCCCCTCACTATTGAGTTCGGGCAATCTTGCTCTCACCAAATTCCTCTCCCTCGGCACATAAAATACACAGCTGTAAACAGAATTTGAACCTGTGCGGGAAAACCCCATTGCAAAATTAGTGTTGTTTTACTTAGCTCTCAAAACTTCTTTTGCTTGAACTTTCAATAGCAAGGTTTAATCTTTCAAAATATAGAGCCTTGTGCTGTGAACAGGATTTGAACCTGTGCAGGGAGACCCCATTGGATTTCAAGTCCAGCGCCTTAACCACTCGGCCATCACTGCTCTCTCAGAAGTTGCATTTCTCCGATGTCTCTGATTTCTGCAGTGTCTCCCATATCTATTGGGTCCTTCAGTATAGGGCTTTAGGAAGGGGAAGCTATGCTTGTTTTGCCCTTTACTTAGGTCTGTGTCCCCAGGTAGGGTCGGAAAGCTGTAACATGTGGTAGCGTGGCCGAGCGTTCTAAGGCGTTGGATTAAGGCTCCAGTCTCTTCGGGGAGTGTGGGTTCGAATCCCACCGTTGCCATTGAGTAGCTTTTGCTTTTACTTGCTTTTTCAGCTCACGTTACATGCCCAGAATATGGATTGGTTGAGGCAGGTACCTGCCGCCAGCTAACTAATCAGCGCTTCCCCTTTTAATGCAGGAGAACCTCTCGTCCCTCTCTCAGTATGGGCGCTGTATTACCACCTGCTAAGATGTTGCGCGGACAAACTGAAATACAATCCTTGAGGAGGGATCACCAGGGATCAGATGTACTCTGTGATGAATAGGGTGAACAGGAAGAACTACAAAACTGACCCTTGCTGTCTTGCCTTAATCCTTCCCTAGATCTGAAACATAGCCAAAGAGCAGCGTACACCATAATCTGCACCGAGCTGCAAAAGCCAGGGATATTCACAGAGGTTAACCAATCAGGAACTCCACTCTATACTAGCCAGAGCTGGCACTGTTTCTGGAAGAAAGAGGATATTTAACTTTAATTTCTAATCCTGGATAACCCATATGTCTGGCATTATGGCTACCGGGGGGATGTGAGTGCTCTGGGTTCCTTTGAGGCATGAGTTTTCATCCAAGTTCTCAACTAATTGCACCTTGGGGCGACAGAACACAAAGGTATGGAAGCAGCATTTATGGATTTGAAAAGCTCACATCTGGAAGAAGGTTAAATAATTTTAATACAGTACTGAGTAATGAGAGGAAAGTAAATAACTGTCCCACCGAAATTTGAACTCGGATCACTAGATTCAGAGTCCAGAGTGCTAACCATTACACCATGGAACCATTAAGTACCTTCACCTGCCACACTTAAACTTTTAATTCTTCCTCCAGATCTCCAGAAAACCGGGGTACGGTTCCCAGACTATGATTATTTAGCCCCTTACTTAGGTCTGCGTCCTCAGGTAGGGTTGAACAGCAGGAGTTGTGTATGGTAGCGTGACCGAGCGGTCTAAGGCGCAGGATTTAGGCTCCAGTCTCTTCGGAGGCGTGGGTTCGAATCCCACCGCTGCCATTAGGCACTTTTTGCTGTTTCCAGAGGGATAAAGATTACACCTTTGATCCCTAGCGCTGAGCTAAAGCGATTAATTCTCCCTCCAGAACTATTAAACGCTGACCCTTTAAGGACATTACCATTGATCAGCAGGCATACGTTGTTCCTCGTTAGTATAGTGGTGAGTATTCCTGCCTGTCATGCAGGTGACCAGGCCCCGAATTCCCGAAGGGGAAGCTATGCTTGTTTTGCCCTTTACTTAGGTCTGTGTCCCCAGGTAGGTTCGAAAAGCTGCAACACCATGTGGTATCGTGGCCGAGTGGTCGAAGGTACTGAATTAAGGCTCCAGTTTCTTCGGGGGTGTGGGTTTGAATCCCACAATTGCCATAGAGTAGCTTTTGCTTTTACTTGCTCTTTCAGCTCACGTTACATGCCCAGAATATGGATTGGTTGAGGCAGGTACCTGCCGCCAGCTAACTAATCAGCGCTTCCCCTTTTAATGCAGGAGAACCTCTCGTCCCTCTCTCATTATGGGCGCTGTATTACCACCTGCTAAGATGTTGCGCGGACAATCTGGAATACAATCCTTGATGAGGGATCCCAAGGGATCAGATGTACTCTGTGATGAATGGGGTGAACAGGAAGAACTACCAAACTGACCCTTGCTGTCTTGCCTTAATCCTTCCCTAGATCTGAAACATAGGCACAGAGCAGCGTACACCATAATCTGCACCGAGCTGCAAAAGCCAGGGATATTCACAGAGGTTAACCAATCAGGAACTCCACTCTATACTAGCCAGAGCTGGCACTGTTTCTGGAAGAAAGAGGCAATTTAACTTTATTTTCTAATCCTGGATAACCCATATGTCTGGCATTATGGCTCCCGGGGGGATGTGAGTGCTCTGGGTTCCTTTGAGGCATGAATTTTCATCCAAGTTCTCAACTAATTGCACCTTGGGGTGACAGAACACAAAGGTATGGAAGCAGCATTTATGGATTTGAAAAGCTCACATCTGGAAGAAGATTAAATAATTTTAATACAGTACTGAGTAGAAAGTAAAGAAAGGTCCCACCGAGATTTGAACTCGGATCACTGGATTCAGAGTCCAGAGTGCTAACCATTACACCATGGAACCATTAAGTACCTTCACCTGCCACACTAAAACTTTTAATTCTTCCTCCAGACCTCCAGAAAACCGGGGTACGGTTCCCAGACGAGCTGGCTATGATTATTTCGCCCCTTACTTAGGTCTCCGTCCTCAGGTAGGGTTGAAAAGCAGCGGTTGTGTGGTAGGGTGGCCGAGCGGTCTAAGTTGCTTGATTTAGGCTCCAGTCTCTTTGGAGGCGTGGGTTCGAATCCCACTACTGCCATTAGGCACTTTTTGCTGTTTCCAGAGGGATAACGATTACACCTTTGATCCCTAGCGCTGAGCTAAAGCGATTAATTCTCCCTCCAGAACTATTAAACGCTGACCCTTTAAGGACATTACCATGGAGCAGCAGGCATACGTTGTTCCTCGTTAGTATAGTGGTGAGTATTCCTGCCTGTCATGCAGGTGACCAGGCTCCGAATTCCCGAAGGGGAAGCTATGCTTGTTTTGCCCTTTACTTAGGTCTGTGTCCCCAGGTAGGGTCGGAAAGCTGCAACACCATGTGGTAGCGTGGCCGAGCTTTCTAAGGCGTTGGATTAAGGCTCCAGTCTCTTCGGGGAGCGTGGGTTCAAATCCCACCGTTGCCATTGAGTAGCTTTTGCTTTTACTTGCTTTTTCAGCTCACGTTACATGCCCAAAATATGGATTGGTTGAGGCAGGTACCTTCCGCCAGCTAACTAATCAGCGCTTCCCCTTTTAATGCAGGAGAACCTCTCGTCCCTCTCTCAGTATGGGCGCTGTATTATCACCTGCTAAGATGTTGCGCGGACAAACTGGAATACAATCCTTGAGGAGGGATCCCCAGGGATCAGATGTACTCTGTAATGAATAGGGTGAACAGGAAGAACTACAAAACTGACCCTTGCTGTCTTGCCTTAATCCTTCCCTAGGTCTGAAACATAGCCAAAGAGCAGCGTACACCATAATCTGCACCGAGCTGCAAAAGCCAGGGATATTCACAGAGGTTAACCAATCAGGAACTCCACTCTATACTAGCCAGAGCTGGCACTGTTTCTGGAAGAAAGAGGCAATTTAACTTTAATTTCTAATCCTGGTTAACCCATATGTCTGGCATTATGGCTCCCGGGGGGGTGTGAGTGATCTGGGTTCCTTTGAGGCATGAATTTTCATCCAAGTTCTCAACTAATTGCACCTTGGGGCGACAGAACACAAAGGTATGGAAGCAGCATTTATGGATTTGAAAAGCTCACATCTGGAAGAAGGTTAAATAATTTTAATACAGTACTGAGAGGAAAGTAAAGAACTGTCCCACCGAAATTTGAACTCGGATCACTGGCTTCAGAGTCCAGAGTGCTAACCATTACACCATGGAACCATTAAGTACCTTCACCTGCCACACTTAAACTTTTAATTCTTCCTCCAGATCTCCAGAAAACCGGGGTACGGTTCCCAGACTATGATTATTTCGCCCCTTACTTAGGTCTGCGTCCTCAGGTAGGGTTGAAAAGCAGGAGTTGTGTGTGGTAGCGTGGCCGAGCGGTCTAAGGTGCAGGATTTAGGCTCCAGTCTCTTCGGAGGCGTGGGTTCGAATCCCACCGCTGCCATTAGGCACTTTTTGCTGTTTCCAGAGGGATAACGATTACACCTTTGATCCCTAGCGCTGAGTTAAAGCGATTAATTCTCCCTCCAGAACTATTAAACGCTGACCCTTTAAGGACATTACCA
This sequence comes from Hyla sarda, assembly GCF_029499605.1. Classification (NCBI taxonomy): domain Eukaryota; kingdom Metazoa; phylum Chordata; class Amphibia; order Anura; family Hylidae; genus Hyla; species Hyla sarda. The sequence goes on along the minus strand of NC_079192.1, from coordinate 19,825,851 downwards.
TTGAGCAGCAGGCATACGTTGTTCCTCGTTAGTATAGTGGTGAGTATTCCTGCCTGTCATGCAGGTGACCAGGCCCCGAATTCCCGAAGTGGAAGCTATGCTTGTTTTGCCCTTTACTTAGGTCTGTGTCCCCAGGTAGGTTCGGAAAGCTGCAACACCATGTGGTATCGTGGCCAAGCGGTCTAAGGCGCTGAATTAAGGCTCCAGTCTCTTCGGGGGCGTGGGTTCGAATCCCACAAATGCCATAGAGTAGCTTTTGCTTTTACTTGCTCTTTCAGCTCACGTTACATGCCCAGAATATGGATTGGTTGAGGCAGGTACCTGCCGCCAGCTAACTAATCAGCGCTTCCCCTTTTAATGCAGGAGAACCTCTCGTCCCTCTCTCAGTATCCCTTGATTTCATATCCTAGAACGACATTTCCATGGACAGCTTTTTTCCATGGACAGCTTTTTGTTCCAATAAAAACATTTCCAAAAAACAACCAACCTCTAAAAGTTACCTTTTTAGCCTTCTTTCATTTCTCCCCCTAAACTGAGTCTATCGGCAACTGCCTATCTGATAGTCCTGTATTGCTCTTGAGAAACATTTCAGAAAGAAGTCTAAGACAGAAGTAGGAAACTTAGGAAAGCTTATGTTCGTAAAAAATTGACATGAAGACCAGTGATACCCTTCCTGAAGAAGAACTGAGAACTGTTTAAAATTAGCAGGTTAAGAGCAATGTTTCTGTGCTTAAGCAAGGAGGAAAATGACTCCTGACCCCAACGTGATTTGAACATGCAACCTTCTAATCTAGAGTCAGACGTGCTAACGTTGCACCACGAGGTCAAATGACACTGTATGCTCTCACATTGATTCAGGACCCTTGATTTCATCTCCTAGAAAGACATTTCCATGGATAGCTTTTTTCCATGGACAGCTTTTTGTTCCAATAAAAACTTTTCCAAGAAACAACCAACCTCTATAAGTTACCTTTTTAGCCTTCTTTCATTTCTCCCCCTAAACTGGGGCTATCGGCAACTAACTATCTGGTAGTCCTGTCTTGCAATTGACCTTTTTAGCCTTCTTTCATTTCTCCCTCTAAAATGATGCTATCGGCAACTGCCTATCTGATAGTCCTGTCTTGCTCTTGAGAAATATTTCAGAAAGAAGACTAAGATAGAAGTAGAAAACTTAAGAAAGCGTATGTTCGTAAAAAATTGACATGAAGGCCAGTGATACCCTTCTTGAAGAAGGACTGAGAACTGGTTAAAATTAGCAGGTTAAGAGCAATATTTCTGTGCTTAAGCAAGTAGGAAAAGGACTCCTGATCCCGACGTGATTTGAACACGCAACCTTCTGATCTGGAGACAGACGCGCTACCGTTGCGCCACGAGGTCAACTGGCACTAAGAGCTCTCACATTGATTCAGGACCTTTGCTTTCATATCCTAGAAAGACATTTCCATGGACAGCTATTTTCAATGGACAGCTTTTTGTTCCAATAAAAATATTTCCAAGAAACAACCAACCTCTAAAAGTTACCTTTTTAGCCTTCTTTCATTTCTCCCCCTAAACTGAGGCTATCGGCAACTAACTATCTGGTAGTCCTGTCTTGCAATTGACCTTTTTAGCCTTCTTTCATTTCTCCCTCTAAAATGATGCTATCGGCAACTGCCTATCTGATAGTCCTGTCTTGCTCTTGAGAAATATTTCAGAAAGAAGACTAAGATAGAAGTAGAAAACTTAAGAAAGCGTATGTTCGTAAAAAATTGACATGAAGGCCAGTGATACCCTTCTTGAAGAAGGACTGAGAACTGGTTAAAATTAGCAGGTTAAGAGCAATATTTCTGTGCTTAAGCAAGTAGGAAAAGGACTCCTGATCCCGACGTGATTTGTACACGCAACCTTCTGATGTGGTGTCGGACGCGCTACCGTTGCGCCACGAGGTCAACTGGCACTGTGAGCCCTCACATTGATTCAGGACCCTTGATTCCAAATCCTGGAAAGACATTTCCATGGACAGCTTTTATTCATGGACAGCTTATTGTTCCAGTAAAAACATTTCCAAGATACAACCAACCTCTAAAAGTGACCTTTTTAGGTTGGTTGTTTCTTGGAAATATTTTTATTGGAACAAAAAGCTGTCCATTGAAAAAAGCTGTCCATGGAAATGTCTTTCTAGGATATGAAATCAAAGGTCCTGAATCAATGTGAGAGCTCATAGTGCCAGTTGACCTCGTGGCGCAACGGTAGCGAGTATGACTCCAGATCAGAAGGTTGAATGTTCAAATCACTTCGGGGTCAGGAGGCCCTTTCCTTCTTTCTTAAGCACAGAAACATTGCTCTTAACCTTCTAATTTTAACCAGTTCTCAGTCCTTCTTCAAGAAGAGAATCACAGTTCTCTTCCTCCTTGCTTAAACACAGAAATTTTGCTCTTAACCTGCTAATTTTAACCAGTTCTTAGTCTTTCTTCAAGAAGGGTATCACTGGCCTTCGTGTCGATATTTTATGAACTTAAGCTTTCCTAAGTTTCCAACCTCTGTCTTAGTCTTCTTTCTGAAACTTTTCTCAAGAGCAAGAAAGGACTATCAGATAGGCAGTTGCCGATATTCTCAGTTTAGGGGGAGAAATGAAAGAAGGCTAAGAAGGTCAAGAACAAGACAGGACTATCAGATAGGCAGTTGCCGATAGCCTCAGTTTAGGGGGAGGAATGAAAGAAGGCTAAAAAGGTAACTTTTAGAGGTTGGTTGTTTCTTGGAAATGTTTTTATTGGAACAAATAGCTGTCCATGGAAAAAAGCTGTCCATGGAATTGTCTTTCTAGGATATGAAATCAAGGGTCCTGAATCAATGTGAGAGCTCAGAGTGGCAGTTGACCTCGTGCCGCAACGGTAGCGCGTCTGACTCCAGGTCAGAAGGTTGCGTGTTCAAATCACGTCGGGGTCAGGAGTCCTTTTCCTCCTTGCTTAAACACAGAAACATTGCTCTTAACCTGCTAATTTTAACCAGTTCTCTGTCCTTCTTCAAGAAGGGAATCACAGTCATCTACCTCATTGCTTAAGCAGGGAAACATTGCTCTTAACCTGCTAATCTTAACCAGTTCTCTGTCCTTCTTCAAGTAGGGTATCACTGGCCTTCATGTCAATCTTTTACGAACAAAAGCTTTATTAAGTTTCCTACTTCTGTCTTAGTCTTCTTTCTGAAATGTTTCCCAAGAGCAAGACAGGACTATCAGATAGGCAGGTGCCGATAGCCTCAGTTTAGGGGGAGGAATGAACGAAGGCTAAAAAGGTAACTTTTAGAGGTTGGTTGTTTCTTGGAAATGTTTTTATAGGAACAAAAAGCTGTATATGGAAATTTCTTTCTAGGATTTGAAAACAAGGGTCCTGAATCAATGTGAGAGCTCACAGTGCCAGATGACCTTGTGGCGCAACGGTAGCGCGTCTGACTCCAGATCAGAAGGTTGTGTATTCAAATCACGTCGGGGTCAGGAGTCCTTTTCCTCCTTGCTTAAGCACAGAAATTTTGCTCTTAACCTGCTCATTTTAACCAGTTCTCAGTCCTTCTTCAAGAAGGGTATCACTGGCCTTCGTGTCAATATTTTACGAACTTAAGCATTCCTAAGTTTCCAACCTCTGTCTTAGTCTTCTTTCTGAAATTTTTCTCAAGAGCAAGACAGGACTATCAGATAGGCAGTTGCCGATAGCCTCAGTTTAGGGGGAGAAATGAAAGAAGGCTAAGAAGGTCAAGAGCAAGACAGGACTATCAGAAAGGCAGTTGCCGATAGACTCAGTTTAGGGGGTGGAATGAAAGAAGGCTAAAAAGGTAACTTTTAGAGGTTGGTTGTTTCTTGGAAATGTTTTTATTGGAGCAATAAGCTGTCCATGTCATAAAGCTGTCCATGGAAATGTCTTTGTAGGATATGAAATCAAAGGTCCTGAATCAATGTGAGAGCTCATAGTGCCAGTTGACCTCGTGGCGCAATGGTTGCGCGTCTGATTCCAGATCAGAAGGTTGTGTGTTCAAATCACGTCGGGGTCAGGAGGCCATTTCCTCCTTGCTTAAGCACAGAAACATTGCTCTTAATCTGCTAATTTTAACCAGTTCTCAGTCCTTCTTCAAGAAGGGAATCACAGTCCTCTACCTCCTTGCTTAAGCAGGGAAACATTGCTCTTAACCTGCTAATCTTAACCAGTTCTCAATCCTTCTTCAAGTAGGGTATCACTGGCCTTCATGTGAATCTTTTACGAACATAAGCTTTATTAAGTTTCCTACTTCTGTCTTAGTCTTCTTTCTGAAATCTTTCTCAAGAGCAAGACAGGACTATCAGATAGGCAGTTGCCGATAGCCTCAGTTTAGGGGGAGAAATGAAAGAAGGCTAAAAAGGTAACTTTTAGAGGTTGGTTGTTTCTTGGAAATGTTTTTATTGGAGCAATAAACTGTCCATGTCATAAAGCTGTCCATGGAAATTTCTTTCTAGGATATGAAATCAAATGTCCTGAATCAATGTGAGAGCCCACAGTGTCAGTTGACCTTGTGGTGCAACGGTAGCGCATCTGACTCAAGATCAGAAGGTTGCGTGTTCAAATCATGTCGGGGTCAGAAGGCCCTTTCCTCTTTGCTTAAGCACAGAAACATTGCTCTTAACCTGCTAATTTTAACCAGTTCTCAGTCCTTCTTCAAGAATGGAATCACAGTCCTCTACCTCCTTGCTTAAGCAGGTAAACATTGCTCTTAACCAGTTCTCAGTCCTTCTTCAAGTAGGGTATCACTGGCCTTCATGTGAATCCTTTACGAACATAAGCTTTATTAAGTTTCCTACTTCTGTCTTAGTTTTCTTTCTGAAATGTTTCTCAAGAGCAAGACAGGACTATCAGATAGGCAGTTGCCGATAGCCTCAGTTTAGAGGGAGGAATGAAAGAAGGCTAAAAGGGTAACTTTAAGAGGTTGGTTGTTTCTTGGAAATGTTTTTATTAGAACAAATAGCTGTCCATGGAAAAAAGCTGTCCACGGAAATGTCTTTCTAGGATATGAAATCAAGGGTCCTGAATCAATGTGAGAGCTCTCAGTGCCAGTTGACTGCGTGGCGCTACGGTAGTGTGTCTGACTTCAGATCAGAAGGTTACATGTTCAAATCACGTCGGGGTCAGGAGTCCTTTTCCTCCTTGCTTAAGCACAGAAACATTGCTCTTGACCTGCTAATTTTAACCAGTTCTCAGTCCTTTTTTAAGAAGGGTATCACTGGCTTTCATGTCAATTTTTTACGAACATAAGCTTTCCTAAGTTTCCTACCCCTGTCTTAGTCTTCTTTCTGAAATGTTTCTCAAGAGCAAGACAGGACTATCAGATAGGCAGTTGCCGATAGCCTCAGTTTAGGGGGAGACGTTAAAGAAGTCTAAAAAGGTAACTTTTAGAGCCTTCTTTCATTTCATGTCAATTTTTTATGTTCGTAAAAAATTGACATGAAGACCAGTGATACCCTTCCTGAAGGACTGAGAACTGGTTAAAATTAGCAGGTTAAGAGCAACATTTCTGTGCTTAAGCAAGGAGGAAAAGGACTCCTGACCCCGACGTGACTTGAACACGCAACCTTCTGATCTGGAGTCAGACGCGCTACCGTTGCGCCACGAGGTCAACTGGCAGTGTGAGTTCTCACATTGATTCAGGACCCTTGATTTCATATCCTAAAAAGACATTTCCATGGACAGCTTTTTTCCATGGACAGCTATTTGTTCCAATAAAAACATTTCCAAGAAACAACCAACCTCTAAAAGTTACCTTTTTAGCCTTCTTTCATTCTTCCCACTAAACTGAAGCTATCGGCAACTGTCTATCTGATAGTCCTGTCTTGCTCTTGACCTTCTTAGCCTTCTTTCATTCCTCCCCCTAAACTGAGGCTATCGGCAACTGCCTATCTGATAGTCCTGTCTTGCTCTTGAGAAACATTTCAGAAAGAAGACTAAGACAGAAGTAAGAAACTTAGGAAAGCTTATGTTCGTAAAAAATTGACATGAAGACCAGTGATACCCTTACTGAAGAAGGACTGAGAACTGGTTAAAATTAGCAGGTTAAGAGCAATGTTTCTGTGCTTAAGCAAGTAGGAAGAGAACTGTGATTCCCTTCTTGAAGAAGGACTGAGAACTGGTTAAAATTAGCAGGTTAAGTGCAATGTTTCTGTGCTTAAGCAAGAAGGAAAGGGCCTCCTTACCCCGACGTGATTTGAACACGCAACCTTCTGATCTGGAGTCAGACTCGCTACCGTTGCGCCACGAGGTCAACTGGCAGTATGAGCTCTCACATTGATTCAGGACCCGTGAATTCATATCCTAGAAAGACATTTCCATGGACAGCTTTTTTCCATGGACAGCTTTATGTTCCAATAAAAACATTTCCAAGAAACAACTAACCTCTAAAAGTGAACTTTTTAGCCTTCTTTCATTTCTCCCCCTAAACTGAGGCTATCGGCAACTGCCTATCTGATAGTCCTTTCTTGCTCTTGAGAAACATCTCAGAAAGAAGACTAAGACAGAGGTAGGAAACTTAGGAAAGCTTATGTTCGTAAAAAATTGACATGAAGACCAGTGATACCCTTCCTGAAGAAGGACTGAGAACTGGTTAAAATTAGCAGGTTAAGAGCAAAATTTCTGTGCTTAAGCAAGGAGAAAAAGGACTCCTGACCCCAACGTGATTTGAACACGCAACCTTCTGATCTGGAGTCAGACGTGCTACCGTTGCGCCACGAGGTCAACTGGCAGCGTGAGCTCTCACATTGATTCAGGACCCTTGATTTCATATCCTAAAAAGACATTTCCATGGACAGCTTTTTTCCATGGACAGCTATTTGTTGAGTCTGGTTTCAACTTACGATGGTCCAGAAAAGACCATTGTATGTTGAAACTATTGTATGTTGAGGCCATTGTAAGTTGAGGGATCACTGTAAATTGTAGTCATGGCTCAGAAGTGGTAAACGGCGTTTAGTGTGTGTGTGTGTGTGTGTTTATTACATTTTTTTAACACAGTTTTTTTCTCCCTAAATGTACTTACACTTTTTTTTTTTTTGGTTACTTCTTCTACAGATCTGTGTATCCTGTGGACTCCTTCGGATTCGGTGGACTACTTCGATGACCAGCGTTTTTCTTTGCTTGATGTTAATAAAATGGTTAACGAGGGCTTGTGGGGGAGTGTTTTTTGTAATAAATTTTTTTTAAAACCTGTTGTGTTTTATTTTACTTTACTAGACAGGCTTAGTAGTGGAAGCTGTCTTATAGACTGAGTCCATTATTAAGCCGGGCTTAGCGTTAGCCACAAAAACAGCTAGCGCTAACCCCCTATTATTACCCCGGAACCCAACGCCACAGAGGTGCCGGGAAGAGCCGGTACCAACAGGCCTGGAGTGTCAAAAATGGCGCTCCTGGGCCTAGGCGGTAACAGGCTGGCGTTATTTAGGCTGGGGAGGGCCAGTAACAATGGTCCTCGCCCACCCTGGGAACGTCAGGCTGTTACTGTTTGGTTGGTATTTGGCTGAGAATGAAAATAGGGGGGACCCTATGCGTTTTTTTTTTTTTAATAAATAATTAAATATATTAAAAAAACGCATAGGGTCCCCCTATTTTTATTCTCAACCAAATACCAACCAAACAGTAACAGCCTGACGTGGACAGATGGGAGTTGTGTGGCGCTGGCAGGTGAGAGGGGGGGATATAAATCACTGCAGTGTCCCGGTAGCGCAGTGAGGGTAGCGGGGAGAAAGTATGTCGGAGCCCGGGCGGCAGCAGCTTTTCCTGCTCCATGTTGGAGCTGGAGTAAATTTAGTCAATTTTTATGGCCGTTGCGACAGTTTATTGCGCAACTGCGACTGTCTCACTTAATAAATTCCTGACCACTGCAAGTCAAAACTGAAAACTTGCGTAAATTAAGCGGGAATTTTTTTTTTGACTTTCTAGCTCTTGCTAGGGAAAGTCGCACAATTTATAGGGTAGGCGCAATTGCGACAATTTTGCGCCAAAAATAGTCAGAAAAAAATGACTAAACCCCTTAGTAAATGCCCCCCCAATGTTCGTAAAAGATTGACATGAAAGCCAGTGATACCCTACTTGAAGAAGAACTGAGAACTGGTTAAGAGCAATGTTTCCCTGCTTAAGCAAGGAGGTAGAGGACTGTGATTTCCTTCTTGTAGAAGGACTGAGAACTGGTTAAAATTAGCAGGTTAAGAGCAATGTTTCTGTGCTCAAGGAAGGAGGAAAGGGCCTTCTGACCCCCTGACGTGTTTTGAACACGCAACCTTCTGATCTGGAGTTAGACGCGCTACCGTTGCTCCACAAGGTCAACTGGCACTGTGAGCTCTCACATTGATTCAGGACCCGTGATTTCATATCCTAGAAAGACATTTCCATGGACAGCTTTTTTCCATGGACAGCTATTTGTTCCAATAAAAACATTTCCAAGAAACAACCAACCTCTAAAAGTTACCTTTTTAGCCTTCTTTCATTCCTCCCCCTAAACTGAGGCTATCGGCATCTGCCTATCTGATAGTCCTGTCTTGCGCTTGAGAAAAATTTCAGAAAGAAGACTAAGACAGAGGTTGGAAACTTAGGAAAGCTTAAGTTCGTAAAATATTGACACGAAGGCCAGTGATACCCTTCTTGAAGAAGGACTGAGAACTGGTTAAAATTAGCAGGTTAAGATCAATATTTCTGTGCTTAAGCAAGGAGAAAATGGACTCCTGACCCCGACGTGATTTGAACACGAAACCATCTGATTTGGAGTCAGAGGAGCTACTGCAGCGCCACGAGGTCACCTGACTCTGTAAGCTCTCACATTGATTCAGGACCCGTGAATTCATATCCTAGAAAGACATTTCCATGGACAGCTTTTTTCCATGGACAGCTTTTTGTTCCAATAAAAACATTTCCAAGAAACAACCAACCTTTAAAAGTGAACTTTTTAGCCTTCTTTCATTTCATGTCAATTTTTTATGTTCGTAAAAAATTGACATGAAGACCAGTGATACCCTTCCTGAAGAAGGACTGAGAACTGGTTAAAATTAGCAGGTTAATAGCAAAATCTGTGCTTAAGCAAGGAGGAAAAGGGCTCCAGACCCCAATGTGATTTGAACACGCAGCCTTCTTTCATTCCTCCCCCTAAACTGAGGCGATCGGCAACTGCCTATCTGATAGTCCTGTCTTGCTCTTGACCTTCTTAGCCTTCTTTCATTCCTCCCCCTAAACTGAGGCTATCGGCAACTGCCTATCTGATAGTCCTGTCTTGCTCTTGAGAAACATTTCAGAAAGAAGACTAAGACAGGGGTAGGAAACTTAGGAAAGCTTATGTTCGTAAAAAATTTACATGAAAGCCAGTGATACCCTTCTTGAAGAAGGACTGAGAATTGGTTAAAATTAGCAGGTCAAGAGCAATGTTTCTGTGCTTAAGCAAGGAGGAAAAGGACTTCTGACCCCGACGTGATTTGAACATGTAACCTTCTGATCTGGAGTCAAACGCGCTACCGTAGCACCACAAGGTCAACTGGCCCTGCGAGCTCTCACATTGATTCAGGACCCTTGATTTCATATCCTAGAAAGACATTTCCATGGACAGCTATTTTCCATGGACAGCTATTTGTTCCAATAAAAACATTTCCAAGCAACAACCAACCTCTAAAAGTTACCTTTTTAGCCTTCTTTCATTCCTCCCCCTAAACTGAGGCTATCGGCAACTGCCTATCTGATAGTCCTTTCTTGCTGTTGAGAAAAATTTCAGAAAGAAGACTAAGGCTGGGTTCACACTACGTTTTGTCCCATACGGGAGCGCATACGGCAGGAGGGAGCTAAAACCTCGCGCTCCCGTATGTGACCGTATGCGCTCCCGTATGCCATTCACTTCAATGAGCCGACCGGAGTGAAACGTTCGGTCCGGTCGGCTCATTTTTGTGCCGTATGCGCTTTTACAACCGGACCTAAAACCGTGGTTGACCACGGTTTTAGGTCCGGTTGTAAAAGCGCTTACGGCGCAAAAATGAGCCGACCGGACCGAACGTTTCACTCCGGTCGGCCCATTGAAATGAATGACATACGGGAGCGCATACGGTTACATACGGGAGCGCGAGCTTTTAGCTCCCTCCTGCCGTATGCGCTCCCGTATGGGACAAAACGTAGTGTGGACCCAGCCTAAGACAGAGGTTGGAGACTTAGGAAAGCTTAAGTTCGTAAAATATCGACACGAAGGCCAGTGATACCCTTCTTGAAGAAGGACTGAGAACTGGTTAAAATTAGGAGGTTAAGAGCAATATTTCTGTGCTTAAGCAAGGAGGAAAAGGACTCCTGACCCCGACATGATTTGAACACGCAACCTTCTGATCTGGAGTCAGGCGTGCTACCATTGCGCCACAAGGTCAACTTGCACTGTGAGCTCTCACATTGATTCAGGACCCTTGATTTCATATCCTAGAAAGACATTTCCATGGACAGCTTTTTTCCATGGACAGCTTTATGTTCCAATAAAAACATTTCCAAGAAACAACCAACCTCTAAAAGTGACCTTTTTAGCCTTCTTTCATTTCATGTCAATTTTTTATGTTCGTAAAAAATTGACATGAAGACCAGTGATACCCTCCATGAAGAAGGACTGAGAACTGGTTAAAATTAGCAGGTTAATAGCAAAATTTCTGTGCTTAAGCAAGGAGGAAAAGGACTCCAGATCCCGACGTGATTTGAACACGCAGCCTTCTTTCATTCCTCCCCCTAAACTGAGCCTATCGGCAACTGCCTATCTGATAGTCCTGTCTTGCTCTTGACCTTCTTAGCCTTCTTTCATTCCTCCCCCTAAACTGAGGCTATCGGCAACTGCCTATCTGATAGTCCTGTCTTGCTCTTGAGAAACATTTCAGAAAGAAGACTAAGACAGAAGTAAGAAACTTAGGAAAGCTTATGTTCGTAAAAAATTGACATGAAGACCAGTGATACCCTTCCTGAAGAAGGACTGAGAACTGGTTAAAATTAGCAGGTTAAGAGCAATGTTTCTGTGCTTAAGCAAGGAGGAAGAGAACTGTGATTCCCTTCTTGAAGAAGGACTGAGAACTGGTTAAAATTAGCAGGTTAAGAGCAATGTTTCTGTGCTTAAGCAAGAAGGAAAAGGCCTCCTGACCCCGACGTGATTTGAACATGCAACCTTCTGATCTGGAGTCAGACTCGCTACCGTTTTGCCACGAGGTCAACTGGCAGTATGAGCTCTCACATTGATTCAGGACCCGTGAATTCATATCCTAGAAAGACATTTCCATGAACAGCTTTTTTCCATGGACAGCTTTTTGTTCCAATAAAAACATTTCCAAGAAACAACCAACCTCTAAAAGTGAACTTTTTAGCCTTCTTTCATTTCTCCCCCTAAACTGAGGCTATCGGCAACTGCCTATCTGATAGTCCTTTCTTGCTCTTGAGAAACATCTCAGAAAGAAGACTAAGACAGAGGTAGGAAACTTAGGAAAGCTTATGTTCGTAAAAAATTGACATGAAGACCAGTGATACCCTTCCTGAAGAAGGACTGAGAACTGGTTAAAATTAGCAGGTTAAGAGCAATGTTTCTGTGCTTAAGCAAGGAGGAAGAGAACTGTGATTCCCTTCTTGAAGAAGGACTGAGAACTGGTTAAAATTAGCAGGTTAAGAGCAATGTTTCTGTGCTTAAGCAAGAAGGAAAAGGCCTCCTGACCCCGACGTGATTTGAACATGCAACCTTCTGATCTGGAGTCAGACTCGCTACCGTTTTGCCACGAGGTCAACTGGCAGTATGAGCTCTCACATTGATTCAGGACCCGTGAATTCATATCCTAGAAAGACATTTCCATGGACAGCTTTTTTCCATGGACAGCTTTTTGTTCCAATAAAAACATTTCCAAGAAACAACCAACCTCTAAAAGTGAACTTTTTAGCCTTCTTTCATTTCTCCCCCTAAACTGAGGCTATCGGCAACTGCCTATCTGATAGTCCTTTCTTGCTCTTGAGAAACATCTCAGAAAGAAGACTAAGACAGAGGTAGGAAACTTAGGAAAGCTTATGTTCGGAAAAAATTGACATGAAGACCAGTGATACCCTTCCTGAAGAAGGACTGAGAACTGGTTAAAATTAGCAGGTTAAGAGCAAAATTTCTGTGCTTAAGCAAGGAGAAAAAGGACTCCTGACCCCAACGTGATTTGAACATGCAACCTTCTGATCTGGAGTCAGACGTGCTACCGTTGCGCCACGAGGTCAACTGGCAGCGTGAGCTCTCACATTGATTCAGGACCCTTGATTTCATATCCTAAAAAGACATTTCCATGGACAGCTTTTTTCCATGGACAGCTATTTGTTCCAATAAAAACATTTCCAAGAAACAACCAACCTCTAAAAGTTACCTTTTTAGCCTTCTTTCATTCCTCCCCCTAAACTGAGGCTATTGGCAACTGCCTATCTGATAGTCCTGTCTTGCTCTTGACCTTCTTAGCCTTCTTTCATTTCTCCCCCTAAACTGAGGCTATTGGCAACTGCCTATCTGATAGTCCTTTCTTGCTCTTGGGAAAAATTTCAGAAAGAAGACTAAGACAGAGGTTGGAAACTTAGGAAAGCTTAAGTTCGTAAAATATCGACACGAAGGCCAGTGATACCCTTCTTGAAGAAGGACTGAGAACTGGTTAAAATTAGCAGGTTAAGAGCAAAATTTCTGTGCTTAAGCAAGGAGGAAAAGGACTCCTGACCCCGACATGATTTGAACACGCAACCTTCTGATCTGGAGTCAGACTCGCTACCATTGCGCCACGAGGTCAACTGGCACTGTATACTCTCACATTGATTCAGGACCCGTGATTTCATATCCTAGAAAGACATTTCCATGGACAGCTTTTTTCCATGGACAGCTTTATGTTCCAATAAAAACATTTCCAAGAAACAACCAACCTCTAAAAGTGACCTTTTTAGCCTTCTTTCATTTCATGTCAATTTTTTATGTTCGTAAAAAATTGACATGAAGACCAGTGATACCCTTCCTGAAGAAGGACTGAGAACTGGTTAAAATTAGCAGGTTAATAGCAAAATTTCTGTGCTTAAGCAAGGAGGAAAAGGACTCCAGACCCCGACGTGATTTCAACACGCAGCCTTCTTTCATTCCTCCCCCTAAACTGAGGCTATCGGCAACTGCCTATCTGATAGTCCTGTCTTGCTATTGACCTTCTTAGCCTTCTTTCATTCCTCCCCCTAAACTGAGGCTATCGGCAACTGCCTATCTGATAGTCCTGTCTTGCTCTTGAGAAACATTTCAGAAAGAAGACTAAGACAGAAGTAAGAAACTTAGGAAAGCTTATGTTCGTAAAAAATTTGACATGAAGACCAGTTATACCCTTCCTGAAGAAGGACTGAGAACTGGTTAAAATTAGCAGGTTAAGAGCAATGTTTCTGTGCTTAAGCAAGGAGGAAGAGAACTGTGATTCCCTTCTTGAAGAAGGACTGAGAACTGGTTAAAATTAGCAGGTTAAGAGCAATGTTTCTGTGGTTAAGCAAGAAGGAAAGGGCCTCCTGACCCCGACGTGATTTGAACATGCAACCTTCTGATCTGGAGTCAGACTCGCTACCGTTGCGCCACAAGGTCAACTGGCAGTATGAGCTCTCACATTGATTCAGGACCCGTGATTTCATATCCTAGAAAGACCTTTCCATGGACAGCTTTTTTCCATGGACAGCTATTTTTTCCAATAAAAACATTTCCAAGAAACAACCAACCTCTAAAAGTTACCTTTTTAGCCTTCTTTCATTTCTCCCCCTAAACTGAGGCTATCGGCAACTGATAGTCCTTTCTTGCTCTTGAGAAACATCTCAGAAAGAAGACTAAGACAGAGGTAGGAAACTTAGGAAAGCTTATGTTCGTAAAAAATTGACATGAAGACCAGTGATACCCTTCCTGAAGAAGGACTGAGAACTGGTTAAAATTAGCAGGTTAAGAGCAAAATTTCTGTGCTTAAGCAAGGAGGAAAAGGACTCCTGACCCCGACGTGATTTGAACACGCAACCTTCTGATCTGGAGTCAGACGCGCTACCGTTGCTTCTCGAGGTCAACTGGCAGGGTGAGCTCTCACATTGATTCAGGACCCTTGATTTCATATCCTAAAAAGACATTTCCATGGACAGCATTTTTCCATGGACAGCTTTTTGTTCCAATAAAAACATTTCCAAGAAACAACCAACCTCTAAAAGTTACCTTTTTAGCCTTCTTTCATTCCTCCCCCTAAACTGAGGCTATCGGCAACTGCCTATCTGATAGTCCTTTCTTGCTCTTGAGAAAAATTTCAGAAAGAAGACTAAGACAGAGGTTGGAAACTTAGGAAAGCTTAAGTTCGTAAAATATCGACACGAAGGCCAGTGATACCCTTCTTGAAGAAGGACTGAGAACTGGTTAAAATTAGCAGGTTAAGAGCAATATTTCTGTGCTTAAGCAAGGAGGAAAAGGACTCCTGACCCCGACATGATTTGAACACGCAACCTTCTGATCTGGAGTCAGGCGTGCTACCGTTGCGCCACGAGGTCAACTTGCACTGTGAGCTCTCACATTGATTCAGGACCCTTGATTTCATATCCTAGAAAGACATTTCCATGGACAGCTTTTTTCCATGGACAGCTTTATGTACCAATAAAAACATTTCCAAGAAACAACCAACCTCTAAAAGTGACCTTTTTAGCCATATTTCATTTGTTCCCTAAACTGAGGCTATCGGCAACTGCCTATCTGAAAGTCCTGTCTTGCTTTTGAGAACAAGACTAAGACAGAAGTAGGTAACTTAGGAAAGCTTATGTTCATAAAAAATTGACATGAAGGCCAGTGATATCCTTCTTGAAGAACGACTGAAAACTGGTTAAAATTAGCAGGTTAAGAGCAATGTTTCTGTGCTTAAGCAAGGAGGAAAAGGACTCCTGACCCCGACGTGATTTGAACATGCAACCTTCTGATTAGAGATGAGTGAACTTTTCAAAAATTTGATTCGGCCGATTCGCCGAATTTTCCAGAAAAGTTTGTTTCGATCCGAATTTATTAGCGGCGAATCAATGTTAAAAAAAAAGTCTATTTCTAGCCTATATTCAGCCTCTATAGGGGTATAGAACACTTTGCTTTGTCCTAAAACGCATATGGAGTGTGCTTGGGTAGTGAAATAATACTGTTATTCAGAATAGCATGCAGATTACCGGCATCGCTCTTAGAATCACTGCCGCACAGCAGCACAATGACAGAGCCTAGTGGTGTCATCAGTGTCAGGAGACCATATAGTGACTGAATGACATAGCATGGACATGTTGCCAGCAAGAGGAGACCATTTAGTGGCTGAATGGCACAGCGTGGAGTTGGCTGATGCACTAGAACACTACACACCAGGGCTTCACAATCCCCCCCCAAAAAAACAACACAATATATGACATTTTTGACAATGATTTCTCATTGGTAGCACCCGCTATCCAAAAATTTCAAATTTCCAGACCCAGGCCCTACCTCTGCGGCATCAGTAATCCATAAATTGCCCGTAGGACAAAGCCTGGAGTTGGATGATGCACCAGTACACACCAGGGCTTCACAATCCCCCCTCCAAAATCAACACAATGATACATTTTTGTCAAAGATTTCTCATTGGTAGCACCCGCTATCCAAAAATGTTAAATTTCCAGAACCAGGCCCCACCCCTGTGGCATCAGTAACCCATATATTGCCTGCATGATACAGCCTGGAGTTGGCTGTTGCAAGAGTACACACCAGGGCTTCACAATCCCCCCCAAAAAACCAACACAATATATGACATTTGGAGTCTGGAGTTGACTGATGCACGAGTACACACTACACACCCGTCACCGGGGCTTTACAATCCACCCCAAAAAAACGCAAATTTTTTTCAAAATTGGCTGACAAAATACCTTTTTGTTAAAACAAGCGCATATACAGCAGTTCAGAAGACTCTATAATGCAGGATGGTGGACCACCAAAAGACATTCTTCTCAAAAGTAATAAACCACACAATGTTTAAAATTTGGTTAAAAAAATTATTACATGTGTGTAAGTGCATCTGTCTTCAAAAAATCAGATGCCAAAAGGATTCTATTCACCAAAAAGGATTAAGCAGAGTTAATCCCTCTCCATCAATTTTATTTTTCATTAAAAAATCACACGCAACAAGTGTTCCCTTGTGTAACGGTTAGCATTCTGCAAAATTCTATTTTATTACTGATAAAATTACCAGTAAATTTAACAATAACACTACCCAATGTTTGAGTGTTTAATTACCCCAAACATTGCACCAGGAGCAGTCAGGAGTAGGCCTCAGCAGTACCCAAGAGGCTTTAATAACCCCTTAACTTGCCCGACCAATTGCGAGATCGAGCAATAACAGGTGTGTTATGGCCTCAGATGTCCTGGGCCGCACTAGCGCTCCACTGAACGGATTAGCGTCTCTCTATCTTTCAAGGACAGGTGCGTGTTGCACGCTGAAACCAGTTCGTGATAGGGATCTGTGATTGCAATTATTTAATCTTAAAACGAGGAATTACCAGTAAGTGAGGGTCATAAGATGGCGTTTATTAAGTCCCCGCCCTTTGTACACACCGCTCGTAGCTATAAGCGATTGGATTAGTTAGTGAGTTGGTTAGTGAGGTCCTCGGATCGGCCCAGGTGGGGTAGGAGAAGGCCCTGGCAGAGCGCCGAGAATTTAACGATCATTGTTGAAATTTGCATTAAGCATGTACTTAGCTACTGCTAAACATCCAAAAATTTAAGGCCCAAGGCCAGAGGCACCAGGGAGGCAAGTAGTTCCTGAAAGACACAGAATGAGTCTGGAGCATACATTTGCAGTACCCAAGAGGTTTTCATAACCCCTTACATTTAAAGATCAATGTTTACATTTGCATTAAGCATATATTTAGCTACTGCTAAACTTCAAAAAATTATAGGCCCAAGGCCTGAGGCACCAGGGAGGCAAGTAGTTTGTGAAAGACACAGAATGAGTCTGGAGCAGTCATTCGTAGTACCCAAGAGGGTTTCATAACCCCTTACATTTAAAAATCAATGTTGACATTTGCATTAAGCATGTATTTAGCTACTGCTAAACTTCAAAAAATTATAGGCCCAAAGCCAGAAGCTTCAGTTTTCCCCATATTAGGAGCATAGTTGTCCCCCAGATTAGGCAGCATAGATGTCCCCCAGATTAGGACCATAGTTGCCCCCAGATTAGGCAGCATAGATGTCACCCAGATTAGGAGCATACTTGTCCCCCAGATTAGGCAGCATAGTTGTCCCCCAATCAGAGCCAATTAAAGGGCCGTATGTGTCAAGCAGGCCATACAATCCCCAGGTCTGCCCCAGAGGGTTTCATAACCAATCACAATAGAGAAAATTTTGTTGTAGGAGCATGGTCAATCTACTCAGACCCATCTGTCATTGGTGGCTGGAAATCTTGGCTGATCCATCCCTGATTCATCTTGACAAACGTCAGTCTCTCCACATTTTTAGTGGACAGACGAGTTCGCCTTGGGGTGACTATGGCCCCGGCCGCACTTAACACCAGCTCTGATGTCACACTACTAGCCGGGCAGGACAGCTTTTCCAGGGCAAACTCCGCTATTTGCGTCCATAAATCGAGTTTGGCTGCCTAGAAGTCCAGCGGATCTTCAACGGTTGTTGGCAGGGTCATGTCGAGGTAAGCCATCACCTTCTGGTTCAGGTCCTGCTCCATGTCCACCTGCTGCTGATGAGTAGCTTCACTATGCGGCTGAAGGAAGCTACTCATCAGCGACTGTAGACTCAGGCTGCTGCTGATTGAGCCGGTACTGCTCCTGCCACCCCTCCCCTCCCCAGCAGCTGTGGCAGTGGAAGGTGAGCGCAGAGGGCCCCCCGAGTCAGACCTGCGAGTGGATGGACCATGTGGCCGATAGGCGAACCGACTACGTAGAAGCTCCCTGAAGTAGGTCAGTTTGTCACCCCTCTCAGTGGGTGTAAAAAAAGGCCCCCATTCTGGGCCGGAAGCGAGGATCTAATAAGGTGGAGATCCAGAAGTCATCGCGCTGACGAATTTTGACAATTCGGGGGTCACTACGCAAGCAACTCAGCATGCATCGTGTTATTTGTGACAGTGACTCGCTGGGACTACCTGTCTCCATCTCCACTGCATATTGCCATGGTGTGTCTGGGTCCTCTGTCTCGCCTCCCTCATAATAACCCTACAGCTCCTCTGGCTGCTCCTCCTCTCCTGTCCAATGACCAGAAACACCGGCCATCTCATCCACCGTAAACTGTTCTCCGCTCTGCCCCTCATCATCCTCCTCCAGTTCATCCCCCACAGGACTCATGTAGCCTTCTGATGTTGGCGCAACGTCTCCATTGCCGTGACCAGCCATGTTTTCGATCATTTTTTGGAGTAAATGTAGGAGTGGAATTACGCCGTTCATGGCGTAATTCGAGCGACTAACAAAAAATGTGGCGGATACGCTAAGGTCCTCCGGATTCTTTATGAAGAACAACCACACCGCAGAGTAGCTGATTTTCCCACCCACAGTCCGCACTATTTGACTGCTATTTGCGCCGTCTCCAGGAACCCCTGTTCCCCTACCTCCCTGAATGGTAGGTTGCCGCAAGCAGGTGGTCTCCCCCTGGCACGTTTGGCTCCTGAATTTCCACTACTGCCACCACCACGCTGACTGCCAACCGTGCTACCGCCTTGCTGACTCATGGCCAAACAGCAAATCTCTTCTCCTGATGATGATGAAGCCCTGGCTTCTGCACCCGGCTCCCAATTGCGATCGGCTTCATCATCATCAAAAGATCTGTGCACATCACTGATGTCCTCCTCAGGTTCCACAACAGTGTCGGCTTCAGGACCCTGAACAATTGCAACACTGTCTCCCACATCACTCTCCGCATCACTACTTGGCCACCTTGCGGAGCAAGGGACGCATGTCTCCTCACTTTCTTGGGTGCCCATTAGCTGCTGAATGTCCTCTATTACATCGTCCTCACTAAATAGTGGAGCTGAACCCAAAGCATGAGATACTTCTTTGGGAGAGGGAACAGCATAGGACAAAGGCAATGGGATTACGGGGACTGCTCCCGGGCCATGCCACTAAGGGTTGTGTCTAAGGAACCCACTGACTCTTGACTGGGGATGTCAGATGTCGCTTGTGATGATGAGGATGAGTGTGCAAACCAATTGACGAGGAGAGATGGGTCGACGACACGACCGCTGGATGTTAACGGGAGCTCAGGCCTATTGCTGCGACTCCTGCTGCTACTCGCCCCAAGTCTGCTGCCAACTCTGCCTGACATATGTAGGCCTCTGCCCCTTCTCTGTGCACGTCCTGGCACTTCCCTGCCTGACATACCGTGTGGTATAACACTGAATTTAGCACAGAGACAGAAAAAAGGTAGTATATGGTACGCTATTTGCTTGTATGTAGGCCCTTTGCAATGATAAGGGCACTGTTAAGCATATTTCTACGCAGGAAATAAAAAAATGTTTCTTTCATACACCAGCAGGTGTATAACGTGTGGTATAACACTGAATTTAGCACAGAGACAGATTAACAGGTGAAAAATGGTAAAAAGGCACTGAAGTTCACACTAATATAACGTATTTCTGAACAGCAGCAGGACCCAACTGGGCAGCACCACAGATTTTTTTTTTTACAGGGATTAAACCCTAAATTGAACTCAATTTGTGGAGCAACAGAAAAAACTCAATTGGGCTGAAAAAAGAGAAGATTAGATGCTCCATACAGGTAAAACAGCTGTGAGATCTATGACACAGCTGACTGCTATGCAGCACCTCTATGCCTGCTATATTGAGTAACAAGAATACAAGGTTTTGCTAGAATCGTTCACGGTCAGAACAGCAGAAACACTGTGCCCTGTATCTTTCCCTAATGCTGATGTCACCGCTACTCGTAGCGGTCGTATGCTGTAGAACGCCGTTGTATGAAATTAGCACACAGACGTGCAGTCACTTCCTTTCCCTATCTCGTGCATAGAAGAAATGACCAGAGGGAAGATGGCCACCGATTATATAGGGCTGTTACATCATAGGGGTCAGTGAACACTGATAGGCTGCATCTGACATGTGATTCAGGGTCAGCCCGCCTACCTTGATTCCCGCATCAGTTTCCCGCCCTCCCATGGTGCCTTGCCCCATGTACTTACATGTGGAGCTGCCATCTTAGGTCTAAAACAGCCTAGAATGCAGGAAAATGGAGTTTAATAAATCAATTTGTACGATCGAATCGTGCCGAAGTTCGTATTCGATCAGAATCAAATTTTTCATGAAATTCCTCTCTGTGAATATCCCTGGCTTTTGCAGCTTGGTGCAGATTATGGTGTACGCTGCTCTGTTTCATATCTAGGGAAGGATTAAGGCAAGATAGCAAGGGTCAGTTTTGTAGTTCTTCCTGTTCATCCTATTCATCACACAGTTCATCTGATCCCTGGGGATCCCTCCTCAAGGATTGAATTCCAGATTGTCTGCGCAACATCTTAGCAGGTGGTAATACAGCGCCCATACTGAGAAAGGGACGAGAGGTTCTCCTGCATTAAACGGGGAATCGTTAATTTCTAACGATAATTTGTTTTCCCTTAGTCCTAACAGTGGCACAGATGGGGTATTCTGCCCCCCGTGGACTGGTTAGGACCGGTGGAAATTTATTGACAACCTAATAAAACAAAGAAACAGACTCTCCCACCCCCCACCCCCCTATAAGTAGGGGAAAGGAACTCCACCCCCTTGTGTAATTACAAGTAGAAGAAGAAAAGAATAGTCAGTAAGGGAGGGATGGTTGTGCCACTGTTAGGACTAAGGGAAAACAAATTATTGTTAGAAATTAACGATTCCCGGGGGGGGGGGGGTGGAGCTAGCCGGCAGACAGAGAAGACGTGCTTCAGTGCCTCTCTCCCTGGAGCTGAGACAATTGTCGGGTTAACCCCGCTTACAGCACCCCAACGCACTCAAAACCCACTCCTGTGGTTTCCTCAAGAGGTGGGGAACACTCAGACTCTGGGGGTCTGCCAAGACAAGTGTAGCAGCAGTGCTAATTCAGAGCTCTCACCACACATTTACTATACTGTGGGGTTTGCACTGTGACTAAGGAGCTCTCCTGTTCTATAATATCCCAGCTCTGCATTTATCTCAAAGGGATCTGCTGGGCAACTGAACTTTCAGAACTCATATTACTAAGCTATAGCACTTGCATTCTCAGCTCTCTGCCTCCATCTTGTGGCCACTCTCCAAACTGCACCTCATTTGCTATTACTGCTCAGTGTCAAATTCTATGTTATACCATTCTAGCTCTGGGTGCCTCTCCCCCCCTTATTGCACCTGTCACCCCCTGGCGTGCTAGCAGCCGATAGCTAGCAAAACCGAAACCAAAACCAAAACCAAAACCTGAACCTCTAACCTCTGACCACCGCTCCATTAATCAATTTTGTCTGCCTGACATGTGAGAATGCCGCTGTGAAACTACCTAATGTTCAACAGGGACTGTGAGATGTGAAACGAATTCCTACCAGTTTTCCTCCCCATATTGGTTGCAGAGCAATACTCTACTACTTAACTAATACTACAGGATGGTCAAAGTCGGTCCACCCAAAACCAGACCAGACTCTCCTTACCACAAAAAAGGTGGCTTAGACATTTTCATGAAGAAGTCCGGACACCCAGAGACGGGGAAATCTCTAGAAATGGCCGCTACCTACGAAAAACTACAGACACCTAAAGCACGTAAAGGTACGGCGGTTGAACACGAAAGTGATTCTGAGGATCTAGTATTGAATAATGCCCTGCCTCTTTCCCGCACATTCATGGACAAGCTACTCAGGACGGCTCTGGAACCGGTCTCTAAGGACTTACAGGAATTAAAATCTGACATGAAGCAGATCGGGCATAGGGTCGAACAGCTGGAATCTACACAATCGCAGGTCATATCCTACACGTCGGCTTCCACCTCGGCTTTAACCTCCTGTCAGTCTCACCTCAACAAAGTGATTGATTGGCTAGAAGATCAGGACAATAGGGGCAGGAGAAATAACCTGAGAATCAAGGGCCTGCCTGAGACAGTCTTGCCGGAATCCCTCAGCTCCACGCTAAAACTCATCTTCATAAATATCTTAGGTGACACGTACCCTTTAGAGATTCAAATTGAACGGGCTCATAGGTCCCTGCAGGCGAAGCCTAAGCCACAAGATCCCCCGAGGGACGTCATTTGCCGCCTTATGAACTCCACGGTGAGGGATGACATCCTGAAAAAGGCAAGATCTGTCCCGGACCTAGCTTTTGAGGGCACACACCTGGGCATATTCCAAGATTTAGCAAGGCTCATCCTGTCTAAAAGAAATATGCTGCGACCACTGACATCACACCTGCGCTCCAAGAATATCGTATATAGATGGCTGTTCCCCTTTGGGATCTCATTCATGGTGGACGGTAAAAGATTTGTCATAAGAACCAGATAAGAGCTGTCCCCGGCGTTGGAAATACTTGGACAGAACGACTTAGATGTACCTGACTGGTCCGCTGTTACTGACTTGACCGAACTCCCAGCGATCTCAGAAGGGCAAGAAGAAAACCAACAAGATGACCCCTAAACGGATCGATATGGACTCAGTGTGATGTCGACCCTAGTCCTTTCTCTTTTTCTCCTTTTGTCCCCCACAGGCTAAAACAGCTGGACCCACTCTTCTCCCGGCAAGCCGCGGGAGTACAACAGGCCCCTCCCTCTTCCATCATCCGGGGAGGGAATGACGGGCCTCCAGGTGTAAGCTATCTGCTTTGATTTATTCCTCATGAACACTACTCGCATAACCAACTGACCCTAGACTGGTCACCATATAGTCACCACTTCTAGTTAATATAATTTAAGATGTGCATGTGCTCACTGAACAAGGTCGATATTTGTACTCAAGTCACCTAGTTCCTCCTCCCCCTACTAGTTTCCCGTACTCTAGCCAGGAACTGGGCAGCTATACCGGGGATCATATGGTTTAAACTCACATCAGGGTACATTGAGTGGATTGTTATTACTATTTGATTTGATTGCTTAGATTTATTCTTATTGCACACCACCTACACTCCCAAGCCACTCTAAATTAGTTCAAGTATAGCAGTTATTTCTTGTTAGCGTAACCTAAAATGTGCATGTTTTCATTGACCGAAGACGATATGTGTCTGGCCCCCTCCTGGTCCCTTGTTCCCACTCCGGGACCAGATGGTCGCGCTACTGGTACACAAGTTTAATCCTACCCTCAGGCACAGTGGTTAGATAGTTCTTCTTACATTCTTACATTGTTATTTTACCTGGTACTCCAACGTTTAAATGTTCCCGGGTATACATCTGTGTCTAACTCCCACTCGCTCTGTATCCATACTCGATGTGCCCTAACCCCCCCCTCCCTCGCCCATGGCCTTCCCAGAGCTCTGCATCCCACGTAACCTCTTACCTCCCCCTCCCCCCCTCACTAACTATCCTAACCTTTATTCCGCTGACCTCCCCCCCTGCTCACAATCTCCCCCCCCCTTTTTCTACTCCCCCCCCTCCCTATTCCTCTACTGGTGGATGTCCTTATCCTCCACATGTCCCTGTAACCCTAATGCCCCCCCTCTCCTCTCCTCAGACCCCCCCTAGGCAATACTCTATACGTGAGGTACCCTACTTCCCTCCCTCTACTGGGATTTCCACCCTCCTCCCTCCCCCTGTGTACTGACTAGTGAGCAACCTCACCCCCCCTGCTTCTCTAAGCCACATCTCCTCCCTCTTATTTCTAGCCCCCCTTCTCCCCCCCCCCCCGCACACACCGCGCCATGTGTGGATTCTAGTCCCTCCCTTACTCCTTTCACTTCCCCTCTCCCTCCCCCCCCCTTCCACTGCCTCCCCCCTTCCCCGCCTTTCCCCGCTCCATGAGACTACTGGTAGACATGTTACATGTTGCATTCACAGTTTTTGCATCTAAAATGTCTTTACGGTCCCGTGATAAACCTAAAACCGCTAAATAGGTAGAATTGTACGAAGTTTCATTGTTATTTGCTCAGTTCAATATATAGTAACTGATACTTGAGGGGTGTTGGTCATAGATTCGACCGCTCCCATTTTAACACCCTCCTGGTGTTTTTTGTATTCTTCACCCGAAAGAGTCTACCTAGGCTCTTGACACAACCCACTTAGGGTTGCTTGCTTTCACTGTTCTTCCCTCTTCTATTATCTTAACTTCTCTGACCTCAGAGATCCTCCTCTTCCTCTCACCCCTTCTGCTGCTTCTCTCTTTTCCGCTCCTACTTCCTTCTTTTAACCCCCCATTTTTTTACACACTTCTCTCTTGCCCAATCACCCTACGCCCTCACCCATCACACCCCTACACTTACGCCTTCCTAACACCAACATATCGATATCTCCCAGTCCTCTGGGTGTCTGTAGACTTATATGGCACAGGTGAAGTTCTGTTCATATAATATTAAAGGGTTTAACTCTCCCGCCAAGAGACATGGAGTTTTGTCTATCCTGAAAAAAAGACAAAGTTTCAGTACTGTTTTTACAGGAAACACATTTTAAGCATAAAAGACTGCCTAAACTTCCCACTCAATACTTCTCTTCTTGGTTCCATAGCTGCAGTTCCAACTCATCTTCCAGAGGCGTCGCGGTTGCATTCCACAGGGACGTGCCCTTCACCCTCCAGGAGAGCTGTGATGGAGGAGATGGCCGCTCACTGTTTTTGAAAGGTAAAGTGGGGTCGATGACGTACACCTTTGCTTCTTTATATGCACCCAATACACAACCGGTTCGGTGGCTGCTGGGGACTCTGGAGAGACTGCGTGTCTTTGCGGAAGGCCCTATAATATTTGGGGCTGACCTAAATTTAGCCCTAGATCCGATAATGGACTCCTCTACCAGACGTTCCTCGGTGTCTCCGGCAGCCCTGCAAACCTTGAAGAACAAACTAATGGACTTGGGTCTCATAGACGTGTGGAATACTCACCACTATACTAACGAGGAACAACATATGCCTGCTGCTCCATGGTAATGTCCTTAAAGGGTCAGGGATCAAAGGTGTAATCGTTATCCCTCTGGAAACAGCAAAAGGGGCCTAATGGCAGCGGTGGGATTCAAACCCACGCCTCCGAAGAGACTGGAGCCTAAATCCAGCGCCTTAGACCGCTCGGCCACGCTACCACACACAACTCCTTCTTTTCAACCCTACCTGAGGACGCAGACCTAAGTAAGGGCCGAATAAATGATAGCCACCCCGCCTGGGAACTGTACCCCGGTTTTCTGGAGATCTGGAGGAAGAATTAAAAGTTTTAGTGTGGCAGGTGAAGGTACTTAATGGTTCCATGGTGTAATGGTTAGCACTCTGGACTCTGAATCCAGTGATCCGAGTTCAAATCTCGGTGGGACCTTTCTTTACTTTCCTCTCATTACTCAGTACTGTATTAAAATTATTTAACCTTCTTCCAGATGTGAGCTTTTCAAATCCATAAATGCTGCTTCCATACCTTTGTGTTCTGTCGCCCCAAGGTGCAATTAGTTGAGAACTTGGATGAAAACTCATGCCTCAAAGAAACCCAGAGCACTCACATCCCCCCGGGAGCCATAATGCCAGACATATGTGTTATCCAGGATTAGAAAATAAAGTTAAATTGCCTCTTTCTTCCAGAAACAGTGCCAGCTCTGGCTAGTATAGAGTGGAGTTCCTGATTAGTTAACCTCTCTGTGAATATCCCTGGCTTTTGCAGCTTGGTGCAGATTATGGTGTACGCTGCTCTGTGCCTATGTTTCAGATCTAGGGAAGGATTAAGGCAAGATAGCAAGGGTCAGTTTTGTAGTTCTTCCTGTTCCTCCTATTCATCACAGAGTACATCTGATCCCTGGGGATCCCTCCTCAAGGATTGTATTCCAGATTGTCTGCACAACATCTTAGCAGGTGGTAATACAGCGCCCATACTGAGAGAGGGACGAGAGGTTCTCCTGCATTGAAAGGGGAAGCCCTGATTAGTTAGCTGGCGCCAGGTACCTGCCTCAACCAATCCATATTCTGGGCATGTAACGTGAGCTGAAAGAGCAAGTAAAAGCAAAAGCTACTCAATGGCAACAGTGGGATTTGAACCCACGCCCCCGAAGAGACTGGAGCCTTAATCCAGCGCCTTAGTCCGCTCAGCCACTCTACCACATGGTGTTGCAGCTTTCTGACCCTACCTGGGGACACAGACCTAAGTAAAGGGCAAAACAAGCATAGCTTCCCCTTCGGGAATTCGGAGCCTGGTCACCTGCATGACAGGCAGGAATACTCACAACTATACTAACGAGGAACAACATATGCCTGCTGCTCCATGATAATGTCCTTAACCTCCCTGGCGGTATGATTCTGTCTGGAAATGTGTACCAAAAGCGGTACAATTTTTTTTTACTGAATTTCACATCTCCCTCCGCCCATTTCACATCTCCCCCGTCACATTCCCCTCTCCCTTGTCACATCCCCCGTCACACTCTCCCCCCTCCTTGTCACATTCTCCCCCCTCCTTGTCACATTCTTTCCCCCTTGTCACATTCCCCCCCTTGTCACATTCTCCCCCTTCATGTTACATTCCCCTCCCCCTGTCACATTCCCCCCTTGTCACATCCCCCCTTCATGTCACATTCCCCTCCCCCCTGTCACATCCCCCCTTCATGTCACATCCCACCCCTGTCACATCCCCCCCCCCACAGTCACATCCCCCCCCCCCCAGTCACATTCTCCCCCTTGTCACATTCCCCCCTTGTCACCTTGTCCTGCAGCAAATACACTGGGTTTGCCGGCAGATTTCAAACCTAGTGTATTTGCTGCAGAACAAGTCCTTTCCCCTTCAGCCAATCACAGGCTTTACACCACTGCGGCCTGTGATTGGCTGAAAAGTGAAAGGTCCTAGAAGATGAATAGTGAAGAGAGGACACCCCGGACCGCACGGAGGGGAACGGCATCTGCAGGGAACGGGACTAGGTGAGCAAAAGGTTTTTTTATTTTGCTACTTCTTCCTTTTACACTTAGCTCAGTGTTTTTCTACCAGGGGGCCTCCAGCTGTTGTGAAACTACTACTCCCAGCATGCCCGGACAGCCTTTGGCTGTTCGGGCATGCTGAGAGTTGTAGTTTTGCAACAGCTGGAGGCCCCCTGTTAGGGAAACACTGACTTTTAGTATTTTTCTTTACCTGCTCTGGCCGGCCCCCGCAACGGGAGCCGACGAGAGCAGATAATCGCATGTTTTCCCGGGGGCTGCATCCCTATATCTCATTGCTTTTGCGATATATCGTGCAGCCCGGCCGGGAACTCTGCAATTCTACCCCGAGCGTGACTCGGGGTTACCGATCCTGGCAGGGAAAATTAACCCCGAGTCATGCTCGGGATTACCACTCAGGAGGTTAAAGGGTCATCGTTTAATAGTTCTGAAGGGAGAATTAATCGCTTTAGCTCAGCGCTAGGGATCAAAGGTGTAATCGTTATCCCTCTGGAAACAGCAAAAAGTGCCTAATGGCAGCGGTGGGATTCAAACCCACGCCTCCAAAGAGACTGGAGCCTAAATCCAGAGCCTTAGACCGCTCGGCCACGCTACCACACACAACTCCTTCTTTTCAACCCTACCTGAGGACGCAGACCTAAGTAAGGGCTGAAATAATCATAGCCACCCCATCTGGGAACCGTACCCCGGTTTTCTGGAGATCTGGAGGAAGAATTAAAAGTTTTAGTGTGGCAGGTCAAGGTACTTAATGGTTCCATGGTGTAATGGTTAGCACTCTGGACTCTGAATCCAGTGATCCGAGTTCAAATCTTGGTGCGTCTTTTCTTTACTTTCCTCTCATTACTCAGTACTGTATTAAAATTGTTTAACCTTCTTCCAGATGTGAGCTTTTCAAATCCATAAATGCTGCTTCCATACCTTTGTGTTCTGTCGCCCCAAGGGGCAATTAGTTGAGAACTTGGATGAAAACTCATGCCTCAAAGGAACCCAGAGCACTCACATCCCCCCGGGAGCCATAATGCCAGACATATGTGTGGATTAGAAAATAAAGTTAAATTGCCTCTTTCTTCCAGAAACAGTGCCATCTCTGGCTAGTATAGAGTGGATTTCCTGATTGGTTAACCTCTGTGAATATCCCTGGCTTTTGCAGCTCGGTGCAGATTATGGTGTACGCTGCTCTGTGCTATGTTTCAGATCTAGGGAAGGATTAAGGCAAGATAGAAACAGGCCCGTCGCTACCGGACCGGCAAACCAAGCAATTGCTTGGGGCCCCGAGCTGGCTGCGGGCCCCGAGCTGAGCCGGTGCTTGCACGTCCTGTAGCGAGGGGGGCCCGCACATTTGAATGAAATTACATTTTTGTATAAAGCGTGAGGGGAAAAATTCAAATCGGCACCGGACAGGTCAGGGGCTGATTGGAGTAGAGACGTCACGTGCCCCGCGCAGACACGCACGTCTACGCCAATCACCTGACCTGTCCATGCTTACGTCCCCACACGAACCTCCAGCATCCTCCGTGCAGTGACAGGAGCAGCAGAAGAAGACTCACACCGCTGCAACGATCCCCAGCAGGGTAAGTAAACTGGCGCGGGGGGGGGGGAGGATTGTATGGTGGTTAGGGGACTGCAATGGTGATGAGAGGTGTGTGTGTGTGTGTTGGGGGGATATGGGGGTTATGAGAGATGCAGGGGGGGTATGGGGGTCATGAGAGTTGCAAGGGGGGTATGGGGGTCATGAGAGATGCAGGGGGGTATGGGTGTCATGAGAGATGCAAGGGGGGTATGGGGGTCATGAGAGATGCAGGGGGGGTATGGGGGTCATGAGAGATGCAGGGGGGTATGGGGGGTCATGAGAGATGCAGGGGGGTATGGGGGTCATGAGAGATTCAGGGGGGGTATGGGGGTCATGAGAGATGCAGGGGGGGTATGGGGGTCATGAGAGATGCAGGGGGGGTATGGGGGTCATGAGAGATGCAGGTGGGTATGGGGGTCATGAGAGATGCAGGGGGGGTATGGGGGTCATGAGAGATGCATGGGGGGTGTTATAGGGGGGATGAGAGGTGCAGGGGGGTGTTATGGGGGTGATGAGAGGTGCAGGGGGGTGTTATGGGGGTGATGAGAGATGCAGGGGTGGTGTTATGGGGTGATGAGAGGTGCAGGGGGGTGTTATGGGGGTGATGAGAGGTGCAGGGGGGTGTTATGGGGGTGATGAGAGGTGCAGGGAGGGTGTTATGGGGGTGATGAGAGGTGCAGGGGGGTGTTATGGGGGTGATGAGAGGTGCAGGCGGTGTTATGGGGGTGATGAGAGGTGCAGGGGGGTGTTATGGGGGTGATGAGAGGTGCAGGGGGGTGTTATGGGGGTGATGAGAGGTGCAGGGGGTGTTATGGGGGTGATGAGAGGTGCAGGGGGTGTTATGGGGGTGATGAGAGGTGCAGGGGGTGTTATGGGGGTGATGAGATGTGCAGGGGGGGTGTTATGGGGTGATGAGAGGTGGGGGGGGAGTTATAGTAATGATGAGGAGAGGTTTGGTGGGGGGGGGTTATGGGGGTGATGAAGACACAGAGGATAAGAGGGGGTATATATATATATATATATATATGATGTGTATGCATGTGTGGCAGTATTGTATTCAGTGGATACAGTGTGTGGCAGTATTATATTCAGGGTACAGTGTGTGGCAGCATTATATTCAGGGTACAGTGTGTGGCAGTAGTATATTCAGGGTACAGTGTGTGGCAGTATTATATTTAGTGGGTATAGTGTATAGCAGTATTATATTCAGGGTACAGTGTATAGCAGTATTATATTCAGGGTACAGTGTATAGCAGTATTATATTCAGGGTACAGTGTGTGGCAGGATTATATTTAGTGGGTACAGTGTATAGCATTATTATATTCAGGGTACAGTGTGTGGCAGGATTATATTCAGGGTACAGTGTATAGCAGGATTATATTCAGGGTACAGTGTATAGCAGTATTATATTCAGGGTGCAGTGTGGGGCAGTATTATATTCAGGGTACAGTGTGGGGCAGTATTATATTCAGGGTACAGTGTGTGGCAGGATTATATTCAGGGTACAGTGTATAGCAGTATTATATTCAGGGTGCAGTGTGGGGCAGTATTATATTCATGGTACAGTGTGTGGCAGAATTATATTCAGGGTACAGTGTATGGCAGTATTATACTCCAGGGTACAGTGTGGGGCAGTATTTTATTTAGGGTACACTTTCTGGCAAGGTTATAATGATTACTGTCTTCATGCAGAGGATGAGGATCTGGTGAGGAGCCAATGATGTCTGGATGTCAGACTCTGCAGAGAAGATGGAGCTGGAGGAAGACCTGGTCTCTGGACCAGATGAAGAAAAAAAGATAACAGAGAAGATGTCACTCAAGTCAGAAGACGTCACTCAGGTCACTGATATCATTGTGTATTCTCCTGACTGTCCCATCAG
Source organism: Hyla sarda (assembly GCF_029499605.1). Classification (NCBI taxonomy): domain Eukaryota; kingdom Metazoa; phylum Chordata; class Amphibia; order Anura; family Hylidae; genus Hyla; species Hyla sarda. The sequence goes on along the minus strand of NC_079192.1, from coordinate 19,795,415 downwards.
AGCTGTAGTCACTTGTTAGTTCTGCAGTGATGATGGGTAAAACTGTGTCCAATCTGTGTCTCTCCAGCTGTTACAAAACTACAACTCCCATTGCCAGAGGCTCTTCAGACATAATGGGAGTTTTAGCTTTCCAACAACTGGAGAACCACTTCAACCGAGGTGATCGGTGGGGGTCTCAGCAGTTGGACCCCCACCAAAAAAATTGAACACTGCCTACCTAATGTGGGGGGAACTCTGCTGCAACTAATGTGGGGGGAACTCTGCTGCACCTAATGTGGGGGGAACTCTGCTGCACCTAATGTGTGTCGTATCGACGTTCGCTCACAGAATTCAAGGGCTGGCATTACTATGTCCTGACGCCGGCCCTAGAGAGTGACGTGCGTGAACATCAAGGGGGGGGGCCTCCATGTCCATTTTGCTTGGGGCCACCAAATTCCTTCAAACGGCCCTGGATAGAAAGGGTCAGTTTTGTAATTCTTCCTGTTCATCCTATAGTACATCTGATCCTTGGGGCCTTAATCCAGCGCCTTAGACCGCTCGGCCACGCTACCACATAGGGTTGCTGCTTTCCGACCCTACCTGGGGACACAGACCTAAGTAAAGGGAAAAACAAGCATAGCTTCCCCTTCGGGAAATCAAAGCCTGGTCACCTGCATGACAGGCAGGAATACTCACCACTACACTAACGAGGAACAACGTATGCCTGCTGCTCCATGGTAATGTCCTTAAAGGGTTAGCGTTTAATAGTTCTGGAGGGAGAATTAATCGCTTTAGCTCAGGGCTACGGATCAAAGGTGTAATCGTTATCCCTCTGGAAACAGCAAAAGGGGCCTAATGGCAGCGGTGGGATCCAAACCCACGCCTCCGAAGAGACTGGAGCCTAAATCCAGCGCCTTAGACCGCTCGGCCACGCTACCACACACAACTCCTTCTTTTCAACCCTACCTGAGGACGCAGACCTAAGTAAGGGGCGAAATAATCATAGCCACCCCGTCTGGGAACCGTACCCTGGTTTTCTGGAGATCTGGAGGAAGAATTAAAAGTTTTAGTGTGGCAGTGGCAGGGGCAGGGGCAGGGGCAGGTGCAGGTGGAAGTACTTAATGGTTCCATGGTGTAATGGTTAGCACTCTGGACTTTGCATCCAGTGATCCAAGTTCAAATTTCGGTGGGACCTTTCTTTACTTTCCTCTCATTACTCAGTACTGTGTTAAAATTATTTAACCTTCCAGATGTGAGCTTTTCAAATCCATAAAAGCTGCTTCCATACCTTTGTGTTCTGTCGCCCCAAGGTGCAATTAGTTGAGAACTTGGATGAAAACTCATGCCTCAAAGGAACCCAGAGCACTCACATCTCCCCTGGAGCCATAAAGCCAAACATATGGGTTATCCAGGATTAGAAAATAATGTTAAATTGCCTCTTTCTTCCAGAAACAGTGCCATCTCTGGCTAGTATAGAGTGGAGTTCCTGATTGGTTAACCTCTCTGTGAATATCCCTGGCTTTTGCAGCTCGGTGCAGATTATAGTGTACGCTGCTCTGTGCCTATGTTTCAGATCTAGGGAAGGATTAAGGCAAGACAGCAAGGGTCAATTTTATAGTTCTTCCTGTTCATCCTATTCATCACAGAGTACATCTGATCCCTGGGGATCCCTCCTCAAGGATTGTATTCCAGATTGTCCGCGCAACATCTTAGCAGGTGATAATACAGCGCCCATACTGAGAGAGGGACGAGAGGTTCTCCTGCATTAAAAGGGGAAGCGCTGATTAGTTAGCTGGCGGCAGGTACCTGCCTCAACCAATCCATATTCTGGGCATGTAACGTGAGCTGAAAGAGCAAGTAAAAGCAAAAGCTACTCAATGGCAACAGTGGGATTCGACCCCACGCCCCCAAAGAGACTGGAGCCTTAATCCAGCGCCTTAGACCACTCGGCCACGCTACCACATGGGGTTGCTGTTTTCCGACCCTAACTGGGGACACAGACCTAAGTAAAGGGAAAAACAAGCATAGCTTCCCCTTCGGGAAATCGGAGCCTGGTCACCTGCATGACAGGCAGGAATACTCACCACTATACTAACGAGGAACAATGTATGCCTGCTGCTCCATGATAATATCCTTAAAGGGTCAGCGTTTAATTGTTCTGGAGGGAGAATTAATCGCTTTAGCTCAGCGCTAGGGATCAAAGGTGTAATCGTTATCCCTCTGGAAACAGCAAAAGGGGCCTAATGGCAGCAGTGGGATTCAAACCCACGCCTCCGAAGAGACTGGAGCCTAAATCCAGCGCCTTAGACTGCTCGGCCACGCTACCACACACAGCTCCTTCTTTTCAACCCTACCTGAGGACGCAGACCTAAGTAAGGGGCGAAATAATCATAGCCACCCCGTCTGGGAACCTTACCCCGGTTTTCTGGAGATCTGGAGGAAGAATTAAAAGTTTTAGTGTGGCAGGGGCAGGGCAGGGGCAGGGGCAGGGGCAGGGGCAGGTGGAAGCACTTAATGGTTCCATGGTGTAATGGTTAGCACTCTGGACTCTGCATCCAGTGATCCAAGTTCAAATCTCGGTGGGACCTTTCTTTACCTTCCTCTCATTACTCAGTACTGTGTTAAAATTATTTAACCTTCTTCCAGATGTGAGCTTTTCAAATCCATAAAAGCTGCTTCCATACCTTTGTGTTCTGTCGCCCCAAGGTGCAATTAGTTGAGAACTTGGATGAAAACTCATGCCTCAAAGGAACCCAGAGCACTCACATCTCCCCTGGAGCCATAAAGCAAAACATATGGGTTATCTAGGATTAGAAAATAAAGTTAAATTGCCTCTTTCTTCCAGAAACAATGCCAGCTCTGGCTAGTATAGAGTGGAGTTCCTGATTGGTTAACCTCTCTGTGAATATCCTTGGCTTTTGCAGCTCGGTGAAGATTATAGTGTACGCTGCTCTGTGTCTATGTTTCAGATCTAGGGAAGGATTAAGGCAAGATAGCAAGGGTCAATTTTGTAGTTCTTCCTGTTCATCTTAATTATTACAGAGTACATCTGATCCCTGGGGATCCCTCCTCAAGGATTGTATTCCAGATTGTCCGCGCAACATCTTAGCAGGTGGTAATACAGCGCCCATACTGAGAGAGGGACGAGAGGTTCTCCTGCATTAAAAGGGGAAGCACTGATTAGTTAGCTGGCGCCAGGTACCTGCTTCAACCAATCCATATTCTGGGCATGTAACGTGAGCTGAAAGAGCAAGTAAAAGCAAAAGCTACTAAATGACAACGGTGGGATTCAAACCCACACCCCCGAAGAGACTGGAGCCTTAATCCAGCACCTTAGACCGCTCAGCCACGCTACCACACAGTGTAGCTGCTTTCTGACCCTACCTGGTGACACAGACCTAAGTAAAGGACAAAACAAGCATAGCTTCCCCGTCGGGAAATCGGAGCCTGGTCACCTGCATGACAGGCCGGTATACTCACCATTATACTAACGAGGAACAACGTATGCCTGCTGCTCCATGGTAATGTCCTTAAAGGGTCAGCGTTTACTAGTTCTGGAGGGAGAATTAATCGCTTTAGCTCAGCGCTAGGGATCAAAGGTGTAATCGTTATCCCTCTGGAAACAGCAAAAGTGGCCTAATGGCAGCTGTGAAATTCAAACCCACACCTCCGAAGGGACTGGAGCCTAAATCCAGCGCCTTAGACTGCTTGGCCACATTACCACACACAGCTCCTTCTTTTCGGCCCTACTTGAGGACGCAGACCTAAGTAAGGGGCGAAATAAGCATAGCCACCCCGTCTGGGAACCGTACCCCAGTTTTCCGCTTGACAGATGGGGACTCCTATCACAATACTAATGAGGAATGACTTACACCTACAGCCCCGTGGTAATGTCCTTAAAGGATTAGTGCTTAATAATTCTGGAGGAAGAATTAAAAGTTTTAGTGTGGCAGGTGGAGGTACTTAATGGTTCCATGGTGTAATGGTTAGCACTCTGGGCTCTGAATCCAGCGATCTGAATTCAAATCTCAGTGGGACCTTTCCTCTCATTACTCAATATTATTTAAACTTCTTCCAGATGTGAGCTTTTCAATTCCAGAAATGCTTCCTCCATACATTTGCGTTCTGTCGCCCCAAGGTGCAATCAGTTGAGAACTTGGATGAAAACTCATGCCTCAAAGGAACACAGAGCACTCACATCCCCCCGGGAGTCATAATGCCAGACATATGGGTTATACAGGATTAGAAAAAAAGTTAAATTGCCTCTTTCTTCCTGAAACAGTGCCAGCTCTGGCTAGTATAGAGTGGAGTTCCTGATTGGTTAACCTCTGTGAATATCCCTGGCTTTTGCAGCTTGGTGCAGATTATGGTGTATGCTGCTCTGTGCCTATGTTTCAGATCTAGGGAAGGATTAAGGCAAGATAGCAAGGGTCGATTTTGTAGTTCTTCCTGGTCATCCTATTCATCACAGAGTACAGCTGATCCCTAGGGATCCCTCCTCAAAGATTATATTCCAGACTTTCTGCGCAACATCTTAGCAGGTGGTAATACAATGCCCGTGCATGTCGTGGAAAGCCAAAGTTCTAAGGTCTGGGAGTGTTCTCCAGCATTCTATCAGTTGATTCAGCCCAAACGTCCATATCGCAATGCATACCAAGAGTCTCTGACCAATCTGTGGAGACCTAGAAGAAAATGAACATTTAAAGAAAAACAAGAGCAGACCTATCGCTAACGTCTCATACTGAGTCCATATCTATTCATTTAGTGGTCATCTTATTGGCCTTCTTCTTAGACTTATGTGTTTTACATAGTTACATAGTTAGTATGGTTGAAAAAAGACATACGTCCATCAAGTCCAACCAGGGGATTGAACGGAAGGGTGTAAGGGGATAAGGGGAAGGGATATAGTTTTATAATTCTACATAAGCATTAATGTTATTTTGTTCCAGGAATGTATCTAATCCTGTTTTAAAGCTGTTAATTGTTCCTGCTGTGACCAGTTCCTGAGGTAGACTGTTCCATAAATTCACAGTTCTTATGGTAAAGAAGGCGTGTCGCCCCTTTAGACTAAACCTTTTCTTCTCCAGACGGAGGGAGTGCCCCCTCGTCCTTTGGGGGGGTTTAACCTGGAACAGTTTTTCTCCATATTTTTTGTATGGGCCATTAATATACTTATATACATTTATCATATCCCCCCTTAACCTTTTAAGGACCAATGACGTTGTGGAACGTCATGGCACCCAGTGCTTTAAGGACCAATGACGTTCCACAACGTCATGGCTTTTTCCGGTCCCTGCCGCTCGCCGGGCAGAGATCGGAACGGCATGCCTGCTGAAATCCTTCAGCAGGCATGCCATGCAAATGCCGAGGGGGGTCCCGGGACCCCCGCATGTCGGCGATTGCCGCAGATCGCTTGCGAAATCACGCAAGCGATCTTCGGCGATTCGGGTCATTCGGGACCCGGTAATAAATGGTGATCGGCGGTGTACAATTCACCGCCAATCACCTACCGTTGCTGGGGAGCGGTGACAATTCTGTCACCGCCCCAGCAACGCTGCTATTGGCCGGCGATCGTCCGGCCAATAGCAGAGCGGCAGAGGAGGGGTTAACGGCTCCTTCCCGCTGCTGGACCCGCTGTTTTCATTCAGTCAGCGGGTGCAGCAGTGAGAAGAAGACGTTGATCCCCCCTCGGAGCCGGAGCCCCCTCAGGAGCCTTTAGAACAGGGAAAGCTGAGTGCAGGGACAGGTAGGAGTCTAATAAGAGTCTAAAAGTTATATAAAAGTAAAAAAAAAAGTAAAAAAAAAAAAAGTACCCCCCCTCTGACCCCCTAATAGGTCCCCAGGGTCCTATTAGGGTCTGATCCCTGACCCCGGGACCTATTAGGTGTTCGGGAGCTGCGTGTGCCATCCCCTTTTTTTTTTGGCCACAGCTTTTTTTATTTTTTATTTTTTTTTAATAAAAAAAAATCCCCCCCTGACCCCCTAATAGGTCCCCCAGGGTCCTATTAGGCTCTGATCCCTTACCCCGGGTTCTATTAGGGGTTCAGGGAGCTGCGTTTGCCACCCCTTTTTTTTGGGGCCTCAGCTTTTTTTTTTCTTTTCTTTTTCTGTTGTACATACTTCACCCCCCCCCCCCCCCCGCTGCATATGGGCCTGGCCAAAAAACCAAGTGCTCGTCAGTACTGGAGCGGGGACATCCTCTACCAGACCCCACTTTACAGTATGGCGATGACACGGAGGCGGTTCGAGGCCATTCGGAAATGCCTGCATTATGCAGAAAATGCGGCATGTCCGCCCCGAGGTGATCCCGCCCATGACCGGCTTTACAAAGTGAGGCCGGTCATCGATCACTTTGGGGCCAAATTTTTGGAGGCCTACATACCCCTCAGGGACCTCTCGGTAGATGAGTCTCTCATCAGTTTTAAGGGGAGACTCATCTTCCGCCAGTATATTCCCTCAAAGCGGGCGCGGTATGGCGTGAAGCTCTATAAATTTTGCGAGAGTACCTCCGGGTACACTTGCAAGTTTAGAGTTTATGAGGGACGAGATTCCCGTATTGAACCCCCAGATTGTTCCCCCACTCTGGGTGTTCTCGGGAAAATCGTTTGGGACCTTATGCACCCATTGCTGGATAAGGGTTACCACGTGTACGTGGACAACTTTTATACCAGCATCCCTCTCTTCACATCCCTTTCTGCCAGATCCACGTCCGCTTGTGGGACCGTGCGGAAGAACCAGAGAAGCCTCCCTCTAAATTTGGTCCAGACGCCTATCCCCAAGGGTGAGTCCCGTGCCCTGACCCACGATATCCTGTTGTTGGTGAAGTATAAGAGGGATGTCCTTATACTCACGACTATTCATGGGAATGGCAGCACCCCTGTCCCTGTGCGAGGTACCGTGGGACCGGTCCTCAAGCCCGATTGTATTCTGGACTACAATCGGTATATGGGGGGAGTTGATCTCTCAGATCAAGTCCTCAAGCCATACAACGCCATGCGGAAAACACGGGCATGGTACAAAAAAGTTGCGGTCTACTTGGTACAGGTTGCCATGTACAATGCTTTTGTACTATCCCAGTTCGCTGGCAACACAGGGACATTCCTCCAGTACCAAGAAGAAGTCCTAAGGTTCCTGATCTTTGCTGACCGGGAAAGATCAGGCCGGACTTCCCAAGGGTCTGGAGTTATAGGCGCCAGGATTGTTCCAGGCCAGCACTTTCCAGGTGAGGTCCCCCACAGTGGAAAGAAGGGACGATCCCAGAAAAGATGCAGAGTGTGTTACAGGAGGGGGATTCGGAGGGACACCAGGTACCAATGTGACACTTGCCCAGATAATCCGGGCCTCTGCATTGGCTGCTTCAGGGAGTATCACACTTCCATGGAGCACTAAATTTTCCCTTTTTATTTGAATTTTCCATAATTTGACCAATGTACCAAGTCCAGAGTACATTCCAAAATATAACCCCCATAAATCACTAAATTGCCCAAAAAAAACTAAAAAAAAAAAAAACCTGATAAGACCTCTGGGGGTGTTTTTTCAAAAATGGGTCATAGGTCACTGAGTCACCATCATCGGGGACTTTTTATGTTGCCTGAAATGTGCAGCGCTCTCTCTCCACCTGAGCGGGTGCGCATTTGAGGCAACAGGTTAAGAACAGCCACACACATCACATTCCCAGAATGATGATTCAGAGCATAGGGTTTGGGGTGGGCATATTTTTTTTTTTTTTGGCTATGCTCTGGGTCATCATTCTGGCAACATATCCTATTTTATTATGTTTTATAATTTTCTGTCCCACTGTACCCCATATTACGGGCCTCTGTACCCCACCTTGAGCTTGAGGCCTTGATACTGGAGGAACATATTGATATAGTTGGGGTCACTGAGACATGGCTGGACTCCTCGCATGACTGGGCTGTCAATCTGCAGGGGTTTACATTGTTTCGCAAGGATAGAATGAACAGAAAAGGTGGTGGAGTCTGTCTGTATGTAAGAAGTGGTATGAAAGTCAGTGTGAACGATGCCATAGTGTGTGATGATTTTGAGGAGGTGGAATCACTGTGGGTAGAATTACAAAAGGAGGGAAATACTGAAAAAAATAATATTTGGGGTAATCTACAGACCCCCTAATATCACTGAAGAGATAGATGTTCGGCTTCATAAACAAATAGAGAGGGCCACCCGGGCAGGTACAGTGGTAATAATGGGAGATTTTAACTATCCAGATATAGATTGGGGTCCGGGGTTGGCTAAAACTACAAAGGGGCGACAATTCCTAAATTTATTGCAGGATAATTTTATGGGCCAGTTTGTGGAGGACCCAACAAGAAGTGATGCCTTGTTGGATCTGATCATTTCCAACAACGCAGAGCTGATTGGTAATGTAACTGTGCGGGAAAACCTTGGTAATAGCGACCACAATATAGTTACTTTTGACTTAAAATGTAGAAAACAAAGACAGGCGGGGAAGGCAAAAACATATAACTTTAAAAAGGCAAACTTCCCTGGGCTGAGGGCTGCACTACAGGACATAGACTGGGGGGAAGTGTTCTCAAATACTGATACAGAAGGTAAATGGGACATCTTTAAATCAACTCTAAATAACTATACAGCTAAATATATACCAAAGGGGAACAAATATAAACGATTAAAATTAAATCCTACATGGCTGACACATGATGTTAAAAGAGCAATAAACAACAAAAAAATTGCCTTCAAAAAATACAAATCTGATGGGTCAGCGATAACATTTAAACAGTACAAAGAGCTTAATAAAATCTGTAAAAATGTAATAAAAACAGCAAAAATTCAAAATGAGAGACAGGTGGCCAAAGAAAGCAAAACTAATCCTAAATATTTTTTTAGATATATAAATGCAAAAAAAAAAAGGACAGAGCATGTAGGACCCCTTAATAATGATAATGGGGAGGTTGTCACAGGCGATCAAGAGAAGGCGGAGCTACTGAATGGGTTCTTTAGTTCTGTATATACTAGGGAAAAAGGAGCTGACATTGGACAGGTCAGTGCTGCTAACACATCATGTAATGTACTGAACTGGCTTAATGTAGAGATGGTACAAGGTAAGTTAAGTGATATAAATGTAAGCAAATCCCCAGGGCCGGATGGACTACACCCAAGAGTTCTTAGAGAGGTAAGTTCAGTAATATCTGTACCCCTGTTCATGATATTTAGAGATTCTATGGTGTCTGGTATTGTGCCAAGGGACTGGCGCAAGGCGAATGTGGTGCCAATCTTCAAGAAGGGCTCTAGGTCTTCCCCAGGAAACTATAGACCGGTAAGTTTAACGTGCATTGTGGGTAAATTGTTTGAAGGACTTATAAGGGATTACATACAGGAATACATAGGGGATAATTGTATTATAAGTGATAGCCAGCATGGGTTTACTAAGGATAGAAGTTGTCAAACCAATCTAATTTGCTTTTATGAAGAGGTGAGTAGAAGCCTTGACAGAGGAATGGCTGTGGATATAGTGTTTCTGGATTTTGCCAAAGCATTTGATACTGTCCCTCACAGACGTTTGACAGGTAAGTTAAGGTCTTTGGGTTTGGAAACTTTAGTTTGTAACTGGATTGAACACTGGCTCATGGATCGTACCCAGAGAGTGGTGGTCAATGATTCGTACTCTGATTGGTCCCCGGTAATTAGTGGTGTACCCCAAGGTTCAGTACTGGGCCCGCTGTTGTTTAATTTATTTATCAATGATATAGAGGATGGTATTAACAGCTCTGTTTCTATCTTTGCAGATGACACCAAGCTTTGTAGCACGGTACAGTCTATAGAGGATGTGCATAAGTTACAGGATGACTTGGATAGACTAAGTGTCTGGGCATCCACTTGGCAAATGAGGTTCAATGTGGATAAATGTAAAGTTATGCATCTGGGTACTAATAACCTGCATGCATCGTATGTCTTAGGGGGGATTAAACTGGCAGAGTCACTGGTAGAGAAGGATCTGGGTGTACTTGTAGATCACAGACTACAGAATAGCATGCAATGTCAGGCTGCTGCTTCCAAAGCCGGCAGGATATTGTCATGTATAAAAAGAGGCATGGACTCAAGGGACAGGGACATAATACTCCCCCTTTATAAAGCATTGGTACGGCCTCACCTGGAATATGCTGTTCAGTTTTGGGCACCTGTCCATAAAAGGGACACTGCGGAGTTGGAAAGGGTGCAGAGACGCGCGACTAAACTAATATGGGGCATGGAACATCTTAGCTATGAGGAGCGATTAAAGGAGTTACAATTGTTTAGTCTTGAGAAGAGACGTTTAAGGGGGGATATGATAAACGTATATAAGTATATTAATGGCCCATACAAAAAATATGGAGAAAAACTGTTCCAGGTTAAACCCCCCCAAAGGACGAGGGGACACTCCCTCCGTCTGGAGAAGAAAAAGTTTAGTCTCAAGGGGCGACACGCCTTCTTTACCGTGAGGACTGTGAATTTATGGAACTGTCTACCTCAGGAACTGGTCACAGTAGGAACAATTAACAGCTTTAAAACAGGATTAGATACATTTATGGAACAAAATAACATTAATGCTTATGAAGAAATATAAAATCCCATCCCTTCCCCAATATCGCGCCACACCCCTAACCCTTAATTCCCTGGTTGAACTTGATGGACATATGTCTTTTTTCGACCGTACTAACTATGTAACTATGTAACTATGTAACCTGTCTAACCCAGTTACGGCCCGTTGTCCCCCATAGTGTTCCCCTATTTTAGGGCTCAGTGCTCGCCCCATTAGCGCTCCTTGAGGGGGGGTCCCACATCCTAGCTCCATATCAGGCTCAAGGTCCCTGACTGCGCTCCCACTCAAGCAAGACCTGCTGTGCATCCGCCAAGCCAAAATCATCAAAAAATAAGGTATGTCCTTACTCCAAAGAAATGTATTTACAAATTGTGGGGGGTCTTTTCTGATATTAACCCTTGTAAAAATGTAAAATTTGGGGGGAAAACACATTTTAGTGAAAAAAAATATATATTTTTTACATATGCAAAAGTTGTGAAACCCCTGTGGGGTATTAAGGCTTACTTTACCACTTGTCACATTCCTCGAGGGGACTAGTTTCCAAAAAGGTATGCCATGTGTTTTTTTTTTTGCTGTCCTGGCACTATAGGGGCTTCCTAAATGCGACATGTCCCCCCCATTTCAGCAAAGTTTGCAAATGTGACTCCTTCTCTTCTGAGCATTGTGGCACTCCTGCAGTGCACTTGACGTCCACTTATGGGGTACCTCCATACTCAGAAGAGATGGGGTTACAAATTTTGGGGGGTCTTTTCTACTATTAACCCTTTTTAAAAATGTCAAATTTGTGGGGAAACCCACATTTTAGTGAAAATAAAAATATATTTTTTTTTACATATGCAAAAGTCGTGAAACCCCTGTGGGATATTAAGGTTCACTTTACCCCTTGTTACGTTACCCAAGGGGTCTAATTTCCAAAATATAATGCCATGTGTTTTTTTTTTGCTGTCCTGGCACCATAGGGGCTTCCTAAATGCGGCATGCCCCTAGAGCAAAATTTGCTTCCAAAAAGCCAAATGTGACTACTCCTCTTCTGAGACCTGTAGTGTGCCAGCAGAGCACTTTTCACCCCCACATGGGGTGTTTTCTGAATCGGGAGAAATTGGGCTTCAAAGTTTGGGTGGTATTTTCTGCTTTTACCCCCTTGTAAAAATGTTACATTTTTGGGAAACCAAGCATTTTCGTAATTTTTTATTTTTTTTTTTTACATATGCAAAAGTCGTGAAACCCCTGTGGGGTATTAAGGTTCACTTTACCCCTTGTTACATTCCGCAAGGGGTCTAGTTTCCAAAATGTAATGCCATGTGTTTTTTTTTTGCTGTCCTGGCACCATAGGGGCTTCCTAAATGCGGCATGCCCCCAGAGCAAAATTTGCTTCCAAAAAGCCAAATGTGACTACTCCTCTTCTGAGACCTTTAGTGCGCAAGCAGAGCACTTTTCAACCCCACATGGGGTGTTTTCTGAATCGGGAGAAATTGGGCTTAAAATTTTGGTGGGTATTTTCTGCTTTAACCTTTTGTAAAAATGTAAAATTTTTGGGAAACCAAGCATTTTTGTAAATATATATATTTTTTTTACATATGCAAAAGTCGTGAAAACCCTGTGGGGTATTAAGGTTCACTTTACCCCTTGTTACGTTCCCCAAGGGGTCTAGTTTCCAAAATATAATGCCATGTGTTTTTTTTTGCTCTCCTGGCACCATAGGGGCTTCCTAAATGCGGCATGCCCCCAGAGCAAAATTTGCTTCCAAAAAGCCAAATGTGACTACTCCTCTTCTGAGACCTGTAGTGCGCCAGCAGAGCACTTTTCACCCCCACATGGGTGTTTTCTGAATCGGAAGAAATTTGGCTTCAAATGTTGGGGGGTATTTTCTGCTTTAACCCTATGTAAAAATGTAAAATTATTAGGAAAACAAGCATTTTATGTAAAATTATTATTATTTTTTTTTACATTTGCAAAAGTCATGAAACACCTGTGGGGTATTAAGGCTCACTTATTTCCTTGTTACGTTCCTCGAGGGGTCTAGTTTCCAAAATGGTATGCCATGTGTTTTTATTTTGCTGTTTTGGCACCCTAGGGGCTTCCTAAAGGTGACATGCCCCACAAAAACCATTTCAGGAAAATGTTCTCTCCAAAATCCCCTTGTCGCTCCTTCCCTTCTGAGCCCTCTACTGCACCCGCCGAACACTTTACACAGACATATGAGGTATGTGCTTACTCGAGAGAAATTGGGCTACAAATACCAGTAAAAATGTTCTCCTTTTACTCCTTGAAAATATTCAAAAATTGGGTCTACAAGAACATGCGAGTGTAAAAAATGAAGATTTTGAATTTTCTCCTTCACTTTGCTGCTATTCCTGTGAAACACCAAAAGGGTTAAAACACTTACTGAATGTCACTTTGAATACTTTGAGGGGTGCAGTTTTTATAATGGGGTACACCACTAATAACTGGGGACCAATCAGAGTACGAATCATTGACCACCACTCTGTGGGTACGATCCATGAGCCAGTGTTCAATTCAGTTACAAACTAAAGTTTCCAAACCAAAATACCTTAACTTACCTGTCAGACGTCTGTGAGGGACAGTATCAAACGCTTTAGCAAAATCCAGAAACACTATATCCACAGCCATTCCTCTGTCAAGGCTTCTACTCACCTCTTCATAGAAGCAAATTAGATTGGTTTGACAACTTCTATCCTTAGTAAACCCTTGCTGGCTATCACTTATGATACAATTATCCCCTATGTCTTCCTGTATGTAATCCCTTATAAGTCCTTCAAACAATTTACCCACAATGCACATTAGACTTACTGGTCTATAATTGCCTGGCGAAGACCTAGAGCCCTTCTTGAAGATTGGCACCACATTCGCCTTGCACCAGTCCCTTGGCACAATACCAGACACCAGAGAATCTCGAAATATCATGAACAAGGGTACAGATATTACTGAACTTACCTCTCTAAGAACTCTTGGGTGTAGTCCATAAGGTCCTGGAGATTTGCTTACAATTACTTTACTTAACTTACCTTGTGCCATCTCTACATTAAGCCAGTTCAGTACATTACATGATGTGTTACCAGCACTGACCTGTCCAATGTCAGCTGCTCCTTCTTTCATAGTATATAAAGAACTAAAGAACCCATTCAGTAACTCCGTCTTCTCTTCATCGCCTGTGACAACCTCCCCATTATCATTATTAAGGGGTCCTACATGCTCTGTCCTTGTTTTTTTTTGTATTTATATATCTAAAAAAACATATTTAGGATTAGCTTTGCTTTCTTTGGCCACCTGTCTCTCATTTAGAATTTTTGCTGTTTTTATTACATTTTTACAGATTTTATTAAGCTCCTTGTACTGTTTAAATGTTATAGCTGACCCATCAGATTTGAATTTTTTGAAGGCTATTTTTGTTGTTGTTTATTGCTCAACTATTTCCCAGGGGGGTGGGAGGTGTAATTGCGGGCAGGTCCATCAGGTCAGTTACAGCCGACCAATCCGGGATTTCTAAGTCGCTTTGTCCTATAGCTTGCAGTACAGAAGTCAGTTCCTGTCTAGTTCTGATGGTGAATCTCTGACCCTCAACTTGGAAGGAGATGCCAAAGGAGAACAACCACCTATAAGCAATATTTTTGGAGTGTAGATAGGTCATCTATCATGTAGCATACCTCTCTTTGACAGCGTGATCCTGGCCAGATCCTGGAAAATGGCTATAGGTGCATCTTCGAACATCAGGCTCGTGGATGATCGTGCCTTCCAGAGTATCTCATCTCTAACCGAGGAGTTTAAAAGGCGGCATATAAAGTCTCGAGGAGATTCTATTTCTTTAGGCTTCGCTCTAAGTGCCCTATGTGCACGTTCAATGTTAATCTCCAGAGGGAATGTGTCTCCAAGTAGTTGCACAAATAACAATTTCAGAGTGGAATTTAGAGATTCAGACAGAACAGATACTGTCAGACCTTTGATTCTCAGATTGTTGCGCCTTCCTCTGTTGTCTTGGTCTTCCAACCAATCGAGGACCTTGTTAAGGTGCGTCTGGCAGGAGGTGAGAGTGGCTGAGGAAGCTGTGGTGAAGGCCATGACCTGGGATTGGGTGGTTTCCAACAGCTCAACTCTACCGCCAATGTCTCTCATTTTGGTTTTCAACTCTTGGAGATCTTTAGAGACTGGCTCCACAGCCGATCTTAGAAATCTGTCCATAAACGTACGAGAAAGTGGCAGGGAATTGTTCAACACTAACTCCTCACATTCCTTAGCATTATCAATGGAAGCATCTCTGCATAGTTAAGGAGTGGCTGATCTGTCTTGTGAAGACACCATTTCGGTATGCTTCTTAGAATCGTTACATGAGGACCATTTACAAAGTGCTCAATACCGCCTTTTCTGCTGTAAGGTGAGTCGATCCTAGGCTGGGGAGGGCCAATCTTGACCATTATTGTGCATTAATCAGAAGAAAGGACATAATAGGTTGCCGACATCAGGGGATAAATGACACTGGCTAGGTAATTGCAGATTCCCTGTTGCCCCTGGAGGGGTAACATTTTAACAGTAGCAAAGTTAAATGGGCATATGAAAGAACTTGTTGTGATGTGAGTGAGCATCACCAACTATGGGCTGTTGGCACGCCACAGGGGGAGATGAGAGGGAGTGGAGGGAAGCGGTAATGCAGGAATCAGTATTGTAACTTATTTGCAGGGGAGCAGCAATTGCAAACTTCACTTACTGGTTTGAGGATACAGTAACCCCCCGACATGCGATGGCCCCGACATATGATCAAATCGACAAAAGATGGCCTCTCAGAGGCCATCGCATGTCGATGTCAGCATCGACATACGATGCTTTTATATGTCGGGGCCATCACATTAACTGCTATCCGACAGCGCAAAATGCTTAAGCTGCTGTCGGATAACAGTTTAAGCATCCCGGACAGGTTCACTTACCTATCCCCACTGCTCCGGGTCCACTTCGCAATCCTTCGGCGTCTTCTTCATCTTCTCCGGGGTCCGGGCCTCGCTCTCCCGGGTCGTTATTAAGTCTCTGAGCACGCTGTCCTGGCGCAGCAATGTAATAACGTCACCAGAAAGCGAGGCTCGGACACCGGAGAAGATGCAGAAGAAGCTGGAGGATCCCGAAGAAGACCCCGGAGCATCGGGACAGCATCGGGAGCCCCTGGGACAGCTTCGGGAGCAGTGAGGACGCGGTCCGGAGAGGCGGGGACAGGTGAGTATTAAATGCACTTTTTACATTGCACGAATCCCTCAACATACGATGGATTCGACAAACGATGGGTCGTTTGGAACGAATTACCATCGTATGTTGAGGGACCACTGTATAAATGAAAAATAAGGTTGCAGTAACACAAATGGGCAGAAGGTGGCAGCAAAGACCAGCTGCAGTGAACTGTAGATCAGAAAAGTTGATTTCACTATTAGAGTTGTGCTGGTGTCCAAAAAGGGTTCATACAGGTATGTGATGTCACAGGCTGTGTGGCACAAGTGATGTAAAAGACCACCAGTTTGCAGGCAAGTACTGTCAGTTGTTTCTAAAGTTTCTGCAGCGCAAGTCTGCAGAGCGCTGTCTGCTGACCTGAGACAGGAAAGATGAGTCCGTTTGTAAGGAGCCCTCAGCCCATCTAAGGAGAAAGTCTGAGCCCCGGCAGTCAGGTCTCACTCCCACTGTCGGACCACAATGGCGCCCATTAGTAGAACACGGCGGGAGAATCCAGCAGCCGGCTCAAAACTGCAGTAGGGACTGGCCTTGCAGCAAGTGCCGACAGCAGCAATATATCAGGGAGGGCAGTGAAGTGGCTTACCCACCGCAGCTGATCATCTCGTGAACTGGTGCCGTGTCTTCTACTCGTCAGAGGCTGCAGGCAGTTTAAGTCAGCAAAGAGTGTGGTGCTAATAACACAAAGGTTGTGGGTACAATCCCTGTACTGGCCAATTTGCCTTCTTTTTTTTAGACCGTAGCAGTCTCAATCTCCTATTTCTCCCTACTGCCTAGATCTGGTGTGCGGCACATGATAAGTGTTAAAGCCTGCAGGGCTGTATTTGTGGGAGGGGCGGGAGCCTATTTAACCTGTTAAGGACACAGGGCATACAGGTATGCCCTGACCTTCTGGTACTTAAGGATGCAGTGCGTACCTGTATGCCAGTGGGAATTCCGGTCCCCGCCACTCACAGGGATGCCTGCTGAAATCATTCAGCAGGCACCCCGTGCAAACCACTGGTCCTGAGACACCCCCCCCCCCCCCCATGTAGGCGATCGACGCAAAACGCAATTAATTCAGATCGGCGATTTTGGGTTGATCGGGTCTGTGGTGACCCGATTGCCGGAAAATAGGGATGATCGGAGCTGTCAGAGACAGCCTCGATCATCCTGAAGTATAGGAGTGAGGTGGCAGGGGTACCACCTCCTCCTATCCTGTGCCATTGGTCGATCAGGACAGGAGTTGAAATCCAGGGGTGGGCAGAGCGGGAGGAAGATAGAGGCGGGTGCCAGAGTACCTGAGGACAGTGAGGGACTGGTGATCGCAGCAGGACGGGCAGCAGGCAGCTGTGGGATCGGCGGCAGTAAGGAGGCGGCGGTGGAGGCAGCAGTGAAGATCAGTGGTAAGTGATCTTCACTGCTGCTTTCAAGGAGTATCCAAACTACAACTCCCAGCTTGCCCAGACAGCCAAAGGCTGTCTGAGCATGCTGGAAGTTGTAGTTTTGCAACATCTGGTCACTCAATGCTGCCATGACCCTCCCGTAGACTTGCATTGGGAGGACGTGGCTGTGACGACATGACCCCCACAGTCTGTATTCAGTATTTTGAACAAGATGTTCTGAACGCTGAAGCCCCATTAAGATATTGTGAAAAAAACTGTCAGCATCTAAGAGTGGAACTATAAAGTAGGCGCCAATAACTTAACTGTTTTGGTAACCTACAATGTTACCAAAACAGTCCAACGAGGATGGGATTCAAACCCACGCGTGCAGAGCACAATGGATTGGCAGTCGATCGCATTAATCACTCGGCCACCTCATCTGCTATTTGCCAATTTTTTTTCCACTGTCTATGTGGAGGATTTATAGGTCGGATGAGTCCCTCCTCTCATAACTTGCCATACAAGATACCTAAATAACAGGGTGGCATCGGCAGCTAAACACAGGCTTTATGTTTTTTTGTTCATGTCCAATGATTATTTAGTATTATATGTTTTATTTCTGGAAGATACGGCAGATAATAAGGCTTTTTCTACTTTTTCATCCAGACATAACAAAGGAATATTGGAACAGGAACCAACATTAGCAGATCATCACCTTAAATGGGTACTCCGGAGGAAAAAAACTGTTTCCAAATAAACTTGTGCCAGAAAGTTAAACAGATTTGTAAATGTCTTCTATTTGAAAATCTTAATCCTCCAGTACTTATCAGCTGCTGTATGCTCTACATGAAGTTCTTTTCTTTTTTAGTTTCTTTTCTGTCTGACCACAGTGCTCTCTGCTGACACCTCTGTCCATGTCAGGAACTGTCCAGAGCAGGAGCAAATCCCCACAGTAAACCTCTCTTTCTCTGGACAGTTCCTGACCTGGACATAGGTGGCAGCAGAGAGCACTGTGGTCAGAATGGAAATAACTACATGTGGTAGCCCTTGGGGGGTGTATGGTAGTGGGGGTGTTGTTTCGGTAAATGAGGGGTTAATGTTAACCCTATAGTTCGTGACGTCAGGCTGAGGGCTAGTATGCTGAGGAAATTCTCCGGCCTATCACCGCCCTTCCCAGTAACGATGGGTGCATGCATAAAATGACTGAAGGTCCACAAAGTACTTGAACTTGGATAACTTTACTTAAATGCTTGGGGTACATCCAATGCACAATAACAGTCTCAGGAATACAGTCTCTATCTAGTGCAACAACTGACAGTTGTTGCGGACCTTGACTTCTCATTCAAGTCTCTGAATTAGGGAATATTGCGAAGATCCGTCCAGATTTAGGGGATAGATAAGGTCCGGTGATCTTGCAGAGTGTTTAGGGATTGACACACTCACAATTTAGCAGATAGCCGTCGCTGCAAGGCTCATGCCTAAACTCACTGATGACAGCAGCGCAGATCCTTCTCCACCAACAGCCCACGAGGAAAGAGAGTGAGCAATGGCCATCGCTCCCTTATATGGGCAGGGCCGCTTTTACTGGTCCAATCAACTGTCATTCATCGTTACAAGGAGTGATGGGAGATAAACATCACAGGGACCTCCGAAGGTCCTCAAGCACAAAACCATAGAGTTCACCCGGTCACGTGACCCGCAGGTCCTGTTCTGCTATGCCTAGGTAATTAACCATTTATATACACTCTTACAATCCTATATATATATATATACAAATCCTGAAGAATTATTAGATAACTAATACTTAGATGAGAGGTGACTAGGGGCGGGCTAGTTAAGAAGAACCCCGACGTCCTAGGGACTCTGGCTATGGGGACTTATATACAAAGGTACCGGATAGGATTTGGTACCGGGACACCGCATACACAACTTCCTCTGGAGCATACAGCATCTGATAAGTACTGGAAGGGTTAAAAAAAATTAAATAGAAGCAATTTGCAAATAACTTTCTGCCACTAGTTGATTTGAAAACATTTTTTTCTTCTTCTGGAGTACTCCTTTAAACTTCCAGATTCCTCAACCTTCTCAGCCATGACTTGATTAGACAAATGCTAAATGTAGGCTAATTAAGAATTAGAAAAACCTGGCTAATTTCTTCCAAAACAGCGACCCCCCCCTTGTTTACAGGTTGTGCGCAGTATTACAGCTCAGTTCTATTAGTGCTAGTAAATTGAGCCAAGTTATCTATACACACAAAGATAAAACAAATGTATGTCGATTTTATCCCCTAAGTGACCGAGCCCATTTGGACCTTATTGTCCAAAATTTAAAAAAAAATGTTTGCTCCTTTTTTTCATTATTTTATTTTAAAAGTAGTATTTTTTCTTCTTTCCTCTGACATATAAGGGTTTTGTTTTGGGGTTGTGACAATCCCTAAACCATGGAAATCTCCAATGGTGCCTGAGCATTTGCGCCCTATCTCGCTCCTTCACTCAGATTTAAAACTGTATTCTAAATTATGTGCTAGTAGGATCCATCACTGATCCATTTGGACCAATTGGGTTTCTGAAGCATCGCCAATCACAGGATGGCACTAGGCGGTTTGTTGACATCATAGCAGCAGCAGCACACGGTCAAAATCCTTCTCTACTCCTTTCCTTGGATATGGAGAAGGCATTCGACCGTGTGTACTGGGGATTACTAAAGGCGGTACTTCATAAATTTGGATTTTCGGATAATCTTATCACAGCTTTTATGGTGCTCTATTCTACTCCTTCTGCTAGGATTAACACTGCAGGTTTTTTTTCACCTTCCTTTTCTATCACTAATGGCCCACATACAGAGTGTCTCCTTTCTCCACTTATTTTTACTTTAATTGTGGAAATATTTGCACAAAAAAAATTGAGATTCACCGGAAATTAAAGGAGTGAAGGTAGGGAAGCAAGAACATAAAATAGGAGTTTTCGCCGATGAAGTCCTTATTGCACTTTTTTCACCGGTTCAGTCCCTTTCAGCAGTAATACAAATAATACAAGACTTTAGCTGAGTAAGCCAGTGGCGTAGCTATAGAGGTCGCAGGGGTCACAATCGCGACCGGGCCCCATAGCCTGGGGGGCTACTATACTATGCCGTTACAGCAACAGGTCCGCCACTCGGGCGCAGCCCGAGGGCCCAGGCCCGTCGCTGCCAGCAATCTTAATTTTTTTTTTACCTGAGCGCCGGCCCTTTAAAAATCAGCGCAGAGTCAGGGGCATGATGGGAGGCCAGGGGCTGATGGGAGTAGACGTGCTCCGCGGAGGTACGCACACACGTCAGCTCAAAGTCCCTGACACTTCCCTGCCTCTGACCCTGTGTTATCGATATCAGGCAGGTGCAGTCGCCCGCCCACCCCACATCACTGCAGTGAGAAGGTGAGGAGAAATGGGACGGGCTGCCGGAGGGGGGTGCTGGGACCTGGGGAGATACATTCATGAGGAGATTGTGGATGGGTGTGTGTGTGTGTGTATATTAGTTATTCATTGATGAGGAGTCTGAGGATGGGGTGATTGATGAGAAGACAGAGGGGAGCCTGATTGACTGACTGATGGGGAAACTGGGGGTGTGAGGGTTATTCACTGATGAGCCGGGGAGGGGGGGGGGGTTGATGAGGAGACCATGGATGGTGATGGTGGGGGTACCTAACAATGAGGAGACTGAGGATGGGAAGCTGGGGGGATTGACTGAGGATGGGATGGTGGGGGGGGGTTTGGACTGGGTGGCAGTGTGTGGGGTGATGAGGAGACTGAGGATGGGGTATGGGGGGGACTGGGTGGTAGTGTATGAGGTGATGAGGAGACTGAGGATGGGGTACGGGGGGGCTGGGTGGTGGTGTATGAGGTGATGAGGAGACTGATGATGGGGTACTGGGGAGGCTGGGTGGTAGTGTATGAGGTGGTGAGGAGACTGAGGATGGGGTACTGGGGGGGGGCTGGGTGGTGGTGTATGAGGTGATGAGGACACTGAGAATGGGGTACTGGGGGGGGCTGGGTGGTGGTGTATGTGGTGATGAGGAGACTGAGGATGGGGTACGGGGGGGCTGGGTGGTGGTGTATGAGGTGATGAGGAGACTGAGCATGGGGTACTGGGGGGGGGCAGGGTGGTGGAGTATGAGGTAATGAGGAGACTGAGGATGGGGTACGGAGAGGGGGGGCTCAGTGGTGGTGTATGAGGTGATGAGGAGACTGAGGATAAGGTATGGGGTGGCTGGGTGGTGGTGTATGAGGTGATGAGGAGACTGAGGATGGGGTACTGGGGGGGCTGGGTGGTGGTGTATGAGGTGAAGAGGACACTGAGAATGGGGTACTGGGGGGGGCTGGGTGGTGGTGTATGTGGTGATGAGGAGACTGAGGATGGGGTACGGGGGGCTGGGTGGTGGTGTATGAGGTGATGAGGAGACTGAGCATGGGGTACTGGGGGGGGGGGCTGGGTGGTGGTGTATGAGCTAATGAGGAGACTGAGGATGGGGTACGGGGAGGGGGGGCTCGGTGGTGGTGTATGAGGTGATGAGGAGACTGAGGATAAGATATGGGGTGGCTGGGTGGCGGTGTATGAGGTGATGAGGAGACTGAGGATGGGGTACTGGGGGGTGATGGGTGGCGGTGTATGAGGTAATGAGACTGAGGATGGGGTACGGGGGGGCTGGGTGGTGGTGTATGAGGTGATGAGGAGACTGAGGATGGGGTACTAGGGGGGCTGGGTGGCGGTGTATGAGGTGATGAGGAGACTGAGGATGGGGTACGGGGGGGTTGTGGGTGGCGGTGTATGAGGTAATGACTTGGGTAAAGACTTAGGGGTCCTGGGGGGGCAGAGAAGCCTGGAGGAGGACAGTGCAGGGGTGGGATTCAGCCGGACTAAGAAGAAACACTGTGTGACGGTATTATTATTATTATGGGAACAGTGTGAGACAGTGTTATATTTGGAGGGTACAGTTTGTGGCAGTATTTTGCTCAGGGCTTACAGTGAGTAGCATAATTATATTCAGGGGGTACAGTGTGTAGCAATAATATATTTAGAGGGTACAGTGGGTGGTAGTATTATATTTAGGGGTACAGTGTATAGCAATAATATATTTAGAGGGTACAGTGTATGGCAGTGTTATATTCAGGGGTTACAGTTTGTGGCAATATTTTACTCAGGGGTTACAGTGTGTAGCAGAATTAAATTCAGGGGGTACCGTGTGTAGCAATAATATATTTAGAGGGTACAGTGTATAGCAATAATATATTTAGAGGGTACAGTGTATAGCAATAATATATTTAGAGGGTACAGTGTATAGCAATAATATATTTAGAGGGTACAGTGTATAGCAATAATATATTTAGAGGGTACCGTGTGTAGCAATAATATATTTAGAGGGTACAGTGTATAGCAATAATATATTCAGAGGGTACAGTGGGTGGTAGTATTATATTTAGGGGTACATTGTATAGCAATAATATATTTAGAGGGTACAGTGTATGCCAGTGTTATATTCAGGGGTTACAGTTTGTGGCAATATTTTACTCAGGGGTTACAGTGTGTAGCAGAATTATATTCAGGGGTACAGTGTAGCAGAATTATATTCAGGGGGTACAGTGTGTACCAATAATATATTTAGAGGGTACAGTGTGTCGTAGTATTATATTCAAGGGGTACAGTGGTTGGCAGTATTATATTCAGGGGGTGCAGTTTCTGGCAGTATTATATTCAGGGGACACAGTATTTGGCAGGATTATAATGATTAATGTCTTTATATAGAGAATGAGGATCTGCTGACAAGCTGAGGAATCAATGATATCCGGGAGTCAGACTCTGCAGAGAAGATGGAGCTGGAAGAAGACCTGGTGCCCGGACAAGATGAGAAAGAGAAGACAACAGAGAAGATGTCACTCAGGTCACTGATATCACTGTGTGTTCTGTCTGACCCAATTGGTGGTTCTCCAGCTGTTGCAAAACAACAACTTCCATAATGCCTGAGGATCTCCAGACAGGATGGGAATTGTAGCTTTATAACAGCTGGAGAGCCACTTGAACCAAGGTGATTGGTGGGGGTCTAAGCAGTTGGACTCCCACCATAAAAATGGGCTGCTTATTTTAAAATGCCTGGGCTTATTTTTGTCCCCAGTCCGGCCCTGCCTGTAAGTCATTCTTATCTTTGTGCGGTCGAGGCCGGGTGAGGAGTTCGTCAGGGATTGGGGAAGCGGGTCGTCGAGGGGTAGGGGGGTCCAGGACAATTTTTTGCATCGGGGCCCTGTGATTTCTAGCTACGCCCCGGGAGTAAGCGATTATAAATTGAATGATTCAAAATCTTTAATTCTTCCCATTGCAATAGAAGATAAAATATGTATATGTATATATATAATATATATATAATTAACTTCATTATATCCTTTTATCTGGTCTCCGGGGGGAATAAAATATCTAAATATCTATCGGCTAAATGCTCCTCTTCTAATTTCTAACATAGCTAATGATATTAAACAATTTTCTAATTTTTCACCATCATGGTTGGGTAGAATGGCAGTTGTCAAATCATTTCTCCTCCCTAAAATTCTGTATATATTTGGAATTTGTCCATTAGGTCTCCTGGTTCTTGCAATCCCTTCTCCTAAGATGTGTTTGGCAGGGGAAAACCTCAAGAGTGTCTTCCAAAATTCTATGCCTACCCATTAAATTAGGGGGAATGGGGTTCCCAGACCTCTTGGCGTACTATAGAGATATTCATCTGATTCAGGTGAAACAGTGGTGGACCCAGGAATTAGAACCTCAATGGGTATTGATGGAGAAATCCAATTTAGGGGTCACTTCTTTACGACATGTACTCTTGAAATCGGCTCTGACCAAATCTCTTTATGTCACCTATTGTCCAACCATTCAAGCAAGTCTGTCTAGTTGGGAGCACGCTCTATCTTCGGGTCTTCTAAACCCAATTTCTTATTCATCTACTCCTCTGCTTGGTTTAAAGTCTTTACTACCAACTGTAGATTTTTCGACATGGGTAAAAGCGGGTGCAACCGGTTTACAGGATGTGAGTGACAGTAACTCAGTCTTATCCTTTCAGGAGATTAGGAATAAATATTGTATCCCCTCATGTGATTTCTTTAAATATTTACAACTGAGGCACTTTTTAACATCAGTGGTTTGGCCAAGACCACCAGAATATACACAAAACTTTGACCAAGAGTAAAGGATAAAAAAAGGGATATCTAAAACATACTTTCACCTCATGGAGTTGTGTAACCCAAACGCAAGAATCCTTTAAGTCTAAATGGGAAAAGGACTTGGGAACACAAATATTAGTTGATCAATGGTCGTCACTATACACTCTTCCATTCCATCTAGTTGCGCTAATCATTGAGAGTCTTTGCGCAAATTAATGTATAGATGGTATTAAACCCCTCACTTAATATCACTCATGTATCCACAGTCTTCGCCATTATGCTGGGGATGTGGCTTAGATAGAGGTACTTTTTTACACATTCGGTATGGATGCATTTTTATTAAACCATTCTGGACAGGAATCTGTGTGTTACGTTATGCACTCCGGCCACACACGTTGGCCGTGAGCGCATGGTCCCCTTACCTGCTGCTGCTGACGGGGCTGGGACTCACATCACGGGATGCGCCCGCTTGCGAGCCCCAGTCCATCACTCTCCGGGTGTTTCTCCTGCCTCCGCCTCTCTGCTCCGGCGCGCGTATCCCTGTCCCCTAGGGCACGAGCTTTAAGATTTAAAGGGCCAGTATGCTCATTAGTGAAATCCACCTGTGGCTCATTTATAAATTCTTCCACCCTCCTCAGTTCCCTGACGGATTTTTGTTGCCTTGTGCCTTTGAGAAAGCATTTCTCTGTATTGCCTTGCCCTTTATCAGATCTCATGCTCTTGTGACTTGACCTTCCTCCTCTGCTGCCTGCCTACTGAACTTGACTACGCTACTGTGCCGCCTGCCCTGACCTTCTGCTATCCAGACTATGAGCTGCTTTCTCCCTCCTGTGCCTCGCATCTCCTCAGCCACCTGTGTGGTTGAGCCATGCCAGGGGTAGCGACCTGGGTGCCGCTTGCCGCAGCAAGTCCATCCCGCTTTGCGGCGGGCTCTGGTGAAAACCAGCGACACCTTAGACTCTGCTCCCTGGTACGGTCCCAGTCATCTGCCACACAGGTCCAGCAGACCGACATTCACCAGTGTTCCTGTCTTCAGAAACATGAGTGTCACACTATGATTTTCTTCAAATTACTCTTTTACCTAATTTCTTATGGAGGCAAGGATTGGCATTATTATCTTTAGAACTAATAGCTAAATTTACAATATCTAGCAGAACCATCATGTTTCATGTACTAATACCCGCATTCAAATAGCATCATTATGGAGGTCGAAAGACACCACAGATATTTCCACTGCTATCTCTAGAACCCATTACTCCTACACAATGGAAGGTTTAATAGCAATGCGAGAGGGTACTAGTGATAGATTTCAGAAGACATGGCAGAAATGGAAAGTCTAGGAAAAACAACAAACAACATACGATACTTTATATAGATGGAAGAAAACATTTATTTATTTATTAATTAGTAACGATTATTTTTTATTTACTATCTTCTTTTTTTTTTTTGCTCTCTTTTCCCTCGTTTTCCTTTACTATACAGGAAACACTTTATATATCATAATTACTGAACAGCTTTTGTTCTGTATGCATTGTCTTTCTATAATTTGCAAAATTAATTACAAAAATAAAAATAAGGCTTTGTTTTTTCTGAACAAGTTGTTCTTGTTAATGAAATCCCGTTGCTTTTATGTTTTTTACTGCCTTGAATATTTTAATGAGTTTACTTAATTATTATTAATAGTTTTTTTTAGAATTTTGTTGATAATTAACTACATAGGGACGAAGGGCGTACAGGTATGCCTTTGGTCCCTGGTACTTAAGGACCCAGGGTGTACCTGTACACCCATGGGATATCGATCAGCAGGCACCCCTCGCAAATGCCCAGTGGAGTCATCAGACCCTCCCATGTCAGTGATCGCTGCAAATCACAGGTGAATTCACACTTGCAATTTGCGCCGAACCCGGGTCATACGGGTCTATAGTGCCCTGGTGACCCGGAATATAAGGGGGATCATGGTTGTCCATGACACCCACAATCCGCCTGAAGGGATAGAAGTGAGGTGGCAGGGGTGCCACCCCTCCTATCCCTGCTATTGGTGGTCAAGACGCGACGACCAATAGCAGATCGGGGGCGGGGGGATTAACTTTCGGTTAGTAGGCAAGGCAGAACGGGGAAACAGACCGAAAGAGGACCGCGGCCGAATTCCACTCATCCATCGGCGACGGCTGCGGGCTGCGATCGGGAAGGGGATCGGCAAAAGAAGAGGACGGCGATGCGACTCCCTGGATCCTACGGAAGCCGGTGAGTTGCCTAGCAACATCTGGAGGGCAACAGTCTGAGACCACTATACAGTGGTCTATAAACTGTAGCCCTCCAGATGTTGCAAAACTACAACTCCCAGCATGCTCAGACAGCTGTTTGCGGTGTGGGCATGCTGGGAATCGTAGTCTTGCAACAGCTGGAGGGCTGCAGTTTGAAGATGACTGTGCAGTGATCTCTAATCTGTGGCCCTCTAGATCTTGCAAAACAACATCTCCAACATGTCCATCTTTATTTCCATGGAGTCTCTGGAGACTCTGGAGACTTAAGACTTTGGATTCCTTTTTCCTGAGTTTTCTTTGGTGCACTAAGAAAAACAGGTGCCTCCCCGCCGGGGAATCGAACCCTGGTCTCCCGCATGACAGGCGGGTATTCTCACCACTATACTAACGAGGAATGGGTATGGTGCTTGCCATCACGGTAACCTGCTTAAATGAAGACAGCAGCAATTTCCACCCACCAGATCTAACTCTCTTAGTTATAAAAGAGCGGTTCGCCACCGTTTGTTAAAGCCCACCCGCCGCTGTCTTTTTTTTGTGGTGCCGTCGCTTTTTTTCGCATTTTCTAGCGCTTTTTTGCACCCATAAGCGGTCCGTGCCACCAGTAGCAGGCGTGTACAGTGTTGCCGAACCTTACCTGTGTGTGCGGCGTGCCTCACCGCTGTCAGTGATTTATCACTGATCAGCGTTTTTTTTGGTTCAGGCGGGTGCATTTTTTTCGGGGTTAAGTGTTTTTTTATTTTATTTTTCAGGTTTTTTGTGTGGGGGTCTGTGTACAAGCCACCAGCCACTGTTCTGGGCTGAGTGGCCGGACCCCCCTCTGACTTCTGCGCCCCCTGCCGCCACAAGCGCTAATCAGTGCGCACACCACAAACCCTTTTTTTTTTTTTGGCACAGGGCTTTTTTGCGCTAGAAGTCCCTTTTTTTTTTTTTTAAGTCCCTTTTTTTTTATGTTAGGGTGGGTTAGTTTAGTTAGGTTAGGTTAGGGCGGGTTAGGGTGGTAGTATCAAACCACACCACACACAGCACATACACCAATAAAGTTTTCCCCCCCCCCACACACACACACACCCGTATCCCCATTAGAGTAGGGAAATGGCCCGCAGAGCGTTTTCGGTAAAGGAGGCATATGCCATAATTGCCTCCGACACCGAGAGCGGCTCAGAGGACGATGAAGACCCCACTTTCCTTATTTAGTCGTCCTCCTCCTCATCATCTAGTCCGTGCGGTGCCGCAAACCTCCTCTGCCCTTGACCCTGTGCCCCATGCTAGTATGAGTCCCCCTGGCGCTCATACTAGTGAAGCCCCCCTGCCAAGGTCACTGGTACCTCGTACCGGAGAACTTGTCTAGGCTGAGCCAGCGGACCACGAGCCCGTGATTCCTGAGTTTGTTGGCGACTCAGGAATCAAGATTAACATCGCCGGGTTCACTGAAAAGGACTTTTTCGGTAATTTTTTCAGTGACGACTTTGTTAATTTGATGGTTACACAGACGAATCTGTATGCCCAACAGTTCATCGCCGCTAACCCGGGCTCACTTTTAGCTAGACCCGGCGGCTGGACTCCAGTCGATGCAGCCGAAATGAGGACCTTTTGGGGCCTCGTGCTGCATATGGCTATAGTTAAAAAACCCAGTGTCAGGCAATATTGGAGTGGGGACGTCTTTTACCAGACATCCCTCTACAGTATGGCCATGGCACGTTCCTGGTTCGAGGCCATTCGGAGATGTTTGCATTATGCTGATAATGCGGCATGTCCCACCCGAACTGATCCCGCGTATGACCGCCTGTATAAAATCAGGCCGGTCATCAATCACTTCGGGGCCAGATTTTGGGTGGCCTATGTCCCTGGAAGGGAGGTCGCTATTAATGAGTCTCTCATCAGCTTTAAGGGGAGACTCAGCTTCCGGCAATACATCCCTACCAAGCGGGCGCGGTATGGGGTGAAGATGTATGAACTTTGCGAGAGTACCTCCGGGTACACTTGCAAGTTTATGGTGTATGAGGGACGAGATTCCCGCATTGAACCCCCAGATTGTTCCCCCACTCTGGGTGTTAGCAGGAAAATCGTTTGGGGCCTTTTGCACCCATTGCTAGATAAAGGTTACCACCTCTTCACATCCCTCGCCACCAGATCCACGCTCGCTTGTGGGACAGTCCGGAAGAATCAAAGAGGCCTTCCTTCCTATCCCCTGCAGACTCCTGCCTTTTCCCATGAGAACCTGTTGTTGGTCCGGTATAAGGACAAGAGGGATGTCCTTATGCTCACCACTATTCATGGGAATGGCAGCACCCCTGTGCCTGTGCGAGGTACCGTGGGACCGGTCCTCAAGCCCGATTGTATTCTGGACTACAATTGGTATATGGGGGGAGTTGATCTTTCTGATCAAGTCCTCAAGCCATATAATGCCATGCGGAAAACAAAGGTATGGTACAAAAAAGTTGCGGTCTACATGGTACAGGTTGCCATGTACAACTCTTTTGTACTGTACAAGTACGCTGGCAACACAGGGACATACCTGGAGTTCCAAGAGGAAGTTCTAAAGGCCCTCATCTATGGTGACCGCCAAAGAGCGGGTCAGAGCACCTCTGGAACTTCAGGTCCCCGGATCGTCCTGGCCAATACTTTCCAGGTGTGATCCCGCACACTGGAAAGAAGGGATGATCTCAGAAGAAAAGCAGAGTGTGTCGCAAGAGGGGGATTTGGAAGGACACCACCACTCAATGCGACACTTGCCCCGATCATCCGGGCCTCTGCATAGGCTGCTTCAGGGAGTATCACACTTCCATGGAGTACAACATTTTCCATCCTTTGCCCTAATTTTCATTCCCCACAATTTGACTCCAATGTAGCAGTCCAGGGTACATTGTCTTCCAAATTTTATACCAAACCCCCCCCCCCCCCCAAAAAAAAAAAAAAAAAAAAAAAAATTCCCAATACCCCCAATATATTTTTTTTCTTCTTCCCCCTAAAAAATGGGTCATGGGACACAGAGTCAACAGCATTGGAGGTTTGCAGGTGCCTCAAATGCGCAACGCTCTCTCTCCCCCCTGAGCGGGTTGCGCATTTGTGGTAACAGAATAGGGTCGGGCTCACACATCCCCTTCCCAGAATGATGATTCAGAGTATAGGGTTTGGGGCGGGCATCATTTTTACTTTTGGCCGTACTCTGGGTCATCATTCTGGGAAAATATTTGGCATATCAGTACTAAAATTGCAATTTTCTTTCCCCCCATAGTACACTTCATCCATTCCTGGAAAATAAATGAAGGGAACACCCGTCTGTTCCAAATCTCCACTTCACCCTATACACCTTCCCTAGGGGGTGTAGTTTGTAATAGGTTCACATGTGGGTGTTCCTTTCTTGTATTTTCCTCCGAATGTATGTAACTGTTAGGTCTGTAACAAACATCCACCTCAAATGCGAAGAGTTCTCGCTGAGCTCTGTCGTATTTCTAGGCGACAATTCGGAGTCACATGTTAGTTGTTCCCAGAAAGATGAAGCAGAGCATAGGTTGAAAATTGCAATTTTCAAAAGCTACCCTTCATCCATTCCTGGAAAATTAATTTAGGAAACACCCGTGCTTTCAAAATGTCCTCTTTACCCCTATACCCATTCCTTAGGGTGGTTACTTTCCGTAATGGTGTCACATGTGGGTGTTTCATTTTTGTATTTTCCTCGGAATGTATGTAAACGTCAGCTACTAATATGCCATAGGCCTCAAATACAAAGTAAATTCACAAATACCCCCTAGAGGGTCTACGGGCACTTATATACCAAACAACAACCTTGGGGATGTATGTCCCCTCAGGGAAACCGTGAATAGAGACCCTCTACGGTCTAAAACTTAGCTTTTAATAATTACAAATTAATATTAAAGGTGCTCAAAAATTTCCACTAGGTGGCAATATGTGTTTAAAATTACAGTCCCTATTAGTAAAGTTTTTTAATGCATTCTATGCAGGATGGTCTTAATCACGGAGTTCAGTTTGCAGCGCTCTGCTCTGACACCGTCTATAGACCTAGTGTCACTGCGCACCGTGATCCATCCATTTTATAACAATGGGACTGAGCTAAAATCTTCTCCTCTTGCTCAACGTTTCGCTAGTTGGACCTAGCTTTTTCAAGAGTATGAGGTACCACATACCTCATACTCTTGAAAAAGCTAGGTCCAACTAGCGAAACGTTGAGCCAGAGGACGAGATTTTAGCTCAGTCCCATTGTTATAAAATGCACATGACCCCCGACTTCAATTTCAACAAAATTTTCACTCCTTTCATTCTGAGCATTGCAGTGCGTCCACAGAGCAATTTACATCCACATATGGGGTATTTTTTTTCTCAGACAAAATTGTTCTACAAATTTTGGGGGCCTTTTGCCCTATTACCCAATGTGAAAATGAAACATTTGGGGTAACACTATCAATATAGTGAAAAAAAAATAAAATGTTTCACTTTTATGGCCCACTGTTCAAAAAACCTCTGTTACGTTCCTTGAGGGGTCTAGTTTCCAAAATGTAATGCCATGTGTTTTTTTCTTTGCTGTCCTGGCACCATAGGGGCTTCCTAAATGCAGCATGCCCCCAGAGCAAAACTTGCTTCCAAAAAGCCAAAATGTGACTCCTTCTCTTCTGAGACCTGTAGTGCGCCAGAAGAGCACTTTTCATCCCCATATGGGGTGTTTTTTTGAATCAGGAGAAAATGAGCTTCAAATTTGGGGGGGGGGGTATTTTCTGCTTTAACCCTTTTTAAAAATGTTAAATTTTTGGAAAACCAAGCATTTTAGGTAAATTATTATTTTTTTTACATATGCAAAAGTCATGAAACCCCTGTGGGGTATTAAGGTTCATTTTACCCCTTGTTACGTTCCCCAAGGGGTCTAGTTTCCAAAATATAATGCCATGTGGTTTTTTTTTTTTTTGCTGTCCTGCCACCATAGGGGCTTCCTAAATGCGGCATGCCCCCAGAGCAAAATTTGCTTCCAAAACGCCAAATGTGACTACTTCTCTTCTGAGACCTGTAGTGCACCAGCAGAGCACTTTTCACCCCCATATGGGGTGTTTTCTGAATTGAGAGAAATTGGTCTTCAAATTTTAGGGGGTATTTTCTGCTTTAACCCTTAGTAAAAATGTAAAATTTTTAAGAAACAAAGCATTTTAGGTAAAAAAAATATGTATTTTTTTACATATACAAAAGTCGTTAACCCCCTGTGGGGTATTAAGGTTCACTTTACCCCTTGTTACGTTCCCCAAGGGGTCTAGTTTCCAAAATGGTATGCCATGTGGTTTTTTTTTTTGCTCTCCTGGCACCATAGGGGCTTCCAAATTGCGGCATGCCCCGAGAGCAAAATTTGCTTCCAAAAAGCCAAATGTGACTCCTTCTCTTCTGAGACCTGTAGTGTGTCAGCAGAGCACTTTTCACCCCCATATGGGGTGTTTTCTGAATCGGGAGAAATTGGGCTTCAAGTTTTGGGGGGTATTTTCTGCTATTATCCTTTTTAAAAATGTAAAATTTTGGGGAAAACAAGCATTTTAGGTAATTTTTTTTTTTACATTTGCAAAAGTCATGAAACCCCTGTGGGGTATTATGGTTCACTTTACCCCTTGTTACGTTCCCCAAGGGGTCTAGTTTCCAAAATGGTATGCCATGTGTTTTTTTTTGCTGTCCTGGCACCATAGGAGCTTCCTAAATGCGGCATGCCCCCAGAGCAAAATTTGCTTCCAAAAAGCCAAATGTGACTCCTTCTCTTCTGAGACCTGTAGTGCCCCAGAAGAGCACTGTTCACCCCCATATGGGGTGTTTTCTGAGTCGGGAGAAATTGGGCTTAAAATTTTGGGGGGTATTTTCTGCTTTAACCCTTTGTAAAAATGTAAAATGTTTGGGAAATTTTTTATTTTTTTTTTACATATGCAAAAGTCGTGAAACCCCTGTGGGGTATTAAGGTTCACTTTACCCCTGGTTACTTTCCCCAAGGGGTCTAGTTTCCAAAATGGTATGCCATGTGGGGTTTTCATGCTGTCCTGGCACCATAGGGGCTTCCTAAATGCGGCATGCCCCCAGAGCAAAATTTGCTTCCAAAAAGCAAAATGTGACTCCTTCTCTTCTGAGACCTGTAGTGCGCCAGCAGAGCACTTTTCACCCCCATATGGGGTGTTTTCTGAATCGGGAGAAAATGGGCTTCAAGTTTTGGGGGGTATTTTCTGCTATTACCCTTTTTAAAAATGTAAAATTTTTGGGAAAACAAGCATTTTAGGTATTTTTTTTTTTTTAACATTAGCAAAAGTCATGAAACCCCTGTGGGGTATTATGGTTCACTTTACCCCTTGTTACGTTCCCCAAGGGGTCTAGTTTCCAAAATGGTATGCCATGTGGTTTTTCTTTTTGCTGTTTTGACTCCCTAGGGGCTTCCTAAAGGTGACATGCCCCCAAAAACCATTTCAGAAAAATGTTCTCTCCAAAATCCCTTGTCACTCCTTCCCCTCTGAGCCCTCTACTGCGCCCGCCGAACACTTTACATATGAGGTATGTGCTTACTTAAGAGAAATTGGGCTACAAATACAAGTAAATATTTTCTCCTTTTACCCCTTGCAAAAATTCAAAAATTGGGTCTACAAGAACATGCGAGTGTAAAAAATGAAGATTTAGAATTTTCTCCTTCACTTTGCTGCTATTCCTGTGAAACAAATAAAGGGTTAAAACACTGACTGAATGTCATTTTGAATACTTTCGGGGGTGCAGTTTTTATAATGGGGTAATTTGTGGGGTATTTCTAATATGAAGACCCTTCAAATCCACTTCAAAACTGAACTGGTCCCTGAAAAATAGCGAGTTTGAAAATTTTGTGGAAAATTGCTGCTGAACTTTGAAGCCCTCTGGTGTCTTCCAAAAGTAAAAACTTATAAATTTTATGATGCAAACATAAAGTGGACATATTGTATATGTGAATAATAAAAACAAAAATTGAAATATCCATTTTCCTTACAAGCAGAGAGCTTCAAAGTTTGAAAAATGCAAAATTTTCTATTTTTTCATGAAATGTTGGGATTTTTCACCAAGAAAGGATGCAAGTTACCACAAAATTTTACCACTATGTTAAAGTAGAATATGTCACGAAAAAGCAATCTCGGAATCAGAATGATAACTAAAAGCATTCCAGAGTTATTAATGTTTAAAGTGACAGTGGTGAGATGTTCAAAAAACGCTCTGGTCCTTAAGGGGTTCCTTACGATCCCTCAGGAAAAACTCCTTTTTCTTGAGTTTTCTTTGGTGCACTAAGAAAGACAGGTGCCTCCCTGTCGGGGAATCGAACAATGGTCTCAGGCGGGGATACTCACCTCTATACTGACGAGGAATGGCTATTCCGCTTGCCATCACGGTAACCTGCTTTTCCACCAATTTCAGCATTTTTCCAGCAATATCCACCCACCAGATATAGGCAGTAGGGAGAAAAAGGGGTTTGAGACTGCTACGGTCTAAAAAGAGTAGATGGACTGGCCTGTACGGGGATTGAAGCCGTGACCATGGCGTTATTAGCACCACGCTCTAACCAGCTGTGCAAACCGGCCACGTTGCGCATGTTGGCTGCCTAGGCCGACACCAGTGGGGATCTCACATGTGTCCCAGTCCTTAGAATAGGCACTGATAGCAGTGTGGATAATGGGAAGGGTGTCTCTTTCTCTGTCCTTGTCAGAGGCGACATCACGAGTGCTAGGGCTGACTGTGATCTGTGAACTGTATCCGAAACTTTATTCCAAAAGAGAATGAATCAGAAAGTATAGGAAATAACACGGCACCTGGAAGAGTTTGCAATCTAAAAGCCATAGGCCTTAGGCACTAGCTACACGGGGCCTTGTTGTAGCACAGTGATTGATGGAAAGCTGCAGTCCGCATTTCAGCTGCAACTAACTCATGACTTTGGGCAAACAGGTCCCAGGCGACGAAATCAGTCGCTGACCGTCTACATTATGCTCTGCTGCAAACTAATGTCAGGAATCCATTGGATAAGGCTCTGGCCGTGGGCATCTCCCGTACGGACGTTTGTTTCCCCTGGCCAATCTCAGCGGGCTCCTTTCGGCATGTGGTTTGGGCCTTTTCACTCCATGGATTGGGGATATCTACAGAGTTTTTCAGCTTAAACCTTCAGGAAACTGAGGTAGGATAAGTGTGGGTTCTCTTGGTGAAACGACTTAATGTCGTCTTTTTCTGTAGATCTCTTTTTAAAATTCCCTCTTTATTTCCATGGAGTCTCTGGAGACTTAAGTTTCCTTCTACCTTTAGGCTAGGTTTCCACTTGGTTTTTTTTCTGGCAGTTTTTGGAAAACTGCCACTGCAGTTTTTGAGCCAAAGCCAGAAGTGTATTCAAAAGGAATAGGACATATAAAGGAAGGACTTACACTTCTCCTCCCTTATGGATCCACTTCTGACTTTGGCTCAAAAACTGCAGTGGCAGTTTTCCAAAAACTGCCAGAAAAAAAAACAAGTGGAAACCTAGCCTTAACGTTCCTTAAGCTCCCTCTAGGATTTTACCTCCTTTTTCCTGAGTTTTCTTTGGTGCACTAAGAAACATAGGTGCCACCCCATCAGGGAATCGTACCCCAGTCTCCCGCGTGACAGGCAGATATACTCACCACTATACTAACGAGGAACGGCTATGGCGCTTGCCATCACGGTAACCTGCTTAAATGAAGACAGCAGCAAATTCCACCCACCAGATCAATACAGTAGGGAGAAAAGGGAGTTTGAGACTGCTACGGTCTAAAAAGAGAAGACGGACTGGCCCGTACAGGGATCAAACCCGCGACCTTGGCGTTATTAGCACCACGCTCTAACCAGCTGAGCTAACCAGCCACATTCCGCATTTTTGCTGCCTTGGCCGACACCAGTGGGGATCTCACATGTGTCCCAGTCCTTAGAATAGGTACTGATAGCAGTGCGGAGAAAGGGAAGGGTGTCTCTTTCTCTGTCCTTGTCAGAGGCGACATCACGAGTGCTAGGGCTGACTGTGAACTGGGAACTGTATCCGAAACTTTATTCCACAAGCGAAGGAATCAGAAAGTATAGGAAATAATACAGCACCTGGAAAAGTTTTCAATCTAAAAGCCATAGGCCTTAGCACGGGCTACACGGGGCCTTGTTGTAGCGCCAGTGATTGAAGGAAAGCTGCAGTCCGCATTTCAGCTGCAACTAACTCATGACTTTGGGCAAATGGGTCCCAGGTGACGAAATCAGTCGCTGACCGTCTACGTTACAAGTTATTGACTCTGGTATATGCTGTGCTGCAAACTAATGTCAGGAATCCATTGGATAAGGCTCTGGCCGTGGGCATCTCCCGTACAGACCTTTGTTTCCCCTGGCCAATCTCAGCTGGCTCCTTTCGGCATGTGGTTTCGGCCTATTCGCTCCATGGATTGGGGATATCTACAGAGTTTTTCAGCTCAAAACCTTCAGGAAACTGAGGTAGGATAAGTGTGGGTTCTCTCGGTGCAATTACTTAATGGCGTCTTTTTCTGTAGATCTCTTTTTAAAATCCCATCTTTATTTCCATGGAGTCTCTGGAGACTTAAGATTCCTTCTACCTTTAACCTCTTAACGACCCAGGACGTATGGGTACGTCCTGGGTCCCGGTCCTGCGATATAACGCGGGGTCACACGGTGACCCCGCATCATATCGTGGCGGGCCCGACGTCATAGTGAAGCCGGGACCCGCCTCTTATAGCGCGCGGCACTGATCGCTGTGCTGCGCGCTATTAACCCTTTAGCCGTGCGCTCAAAGCTGAGCCGCTCGGATAAAAACTAAAGTGAAAGTTGCCGGTTAGCTCAGGGAGTTGTTCGGGATCGCCGCGGTATAATCGCGGCATCCCGAACAGCTGTAGCACAGGAGGAGGTCTTCTTACCTTCTCCTGTGCTGTCTGATCGCCGAATGAATGCTTCAAGCCTGAGATCCAGGCTTGAGCATTCAATCGTCGAAAACACTGATTGATCCATTCCTATGGAGATGGATCAATCAGTGTAAAAGATCAGTTAATACAATGTTATAGTCCCTTATAGGAGCTATAATATTGCATAAGAAAAGTGTAAAAATATCATTAACCCTTTCAATTATCCCTTCCCCTAATAAAAGTTTGAATCACCCGGAATTTCCAAGAATAAAAAAAACACAGTGTAAATAATAATAAAAATAAACATATGTGGTATCGCCGCGTGCGGAAATGTCCGATTTATAAAAATACACCACTTTTAAAACCGTTCATTCAATGGCGTACGCGCAAACAAATTCCAAAGTCCAAAACACCGCATTTTTTATCACTTTTTATACCACAAAAAAGTGAATAAAAAGTGATAAAAAAAAGTCTGATCAGAACAAAAATGGTACTGCTAAAAACATCAGATGACAGTGCAAAAATTGATTTTTTTCTGAAGTGATACAAAATCAAACCCATACAAGTAGGGTATCATTTTAACCGTATGGACCTACAGAATAAAGATAAGGTATCATTTTTGCCGAAAAATGTACTGCGTAAAAAAGGAAGCCCCCAAAACTTACAAAATAGTGTTTTTCATCAATTTTGTCGCACATTGATTTTTTTTCCCCGTTTCACCGTAAATTTTTGGGTAAAATGACTAATGTCTTTACAAGATAGAATTAGTGACACCAAAAATAAACAATCTTATAGAATTTTAGGTGAAAATTTTTAAGAGTTATGATTAGAGATGAGCGATCTTTTCAAAAATTTGATTCGGCCGATTCGCCAAATTTTCCCGAAAAGTTTGTTTCGATCCGAATTTATTCACGGCGAATCGATATTAAAAAAGGCTATTTCTAGCCTACATACAGCCTCTATAGGGGTATAGAACACTTTGCTGTGTCCTAAAACGCATATGGAGTGTGCTGGGGTAGTGAAATAATACTGTTATTCAGATCTTAACTATAGAAATGCTGCGCCCAGACACCTGCGTGTGTTTTGGCCTCTGTTTGTGTTTGTGTTTTTGCTTTATTATTATGCAAAACTTTAATAAATCTTACTCTTGAAAAAAAAAATATATATACTGTTATTCAGAATAGCATGCAGATTACCGGGATCGCTCTTAGAATCACTGCCGCACAGCAGCACAATGAAAGAGCCTGGTGGTGGCATCA
Organism: Hyla sarda; assembly: GCF_029499605.1. Classification (NCBI taxonomy): domain Eukaryota; kingdom Metazoa; phylum Chordata; class Amphibia; order Anura; family Hylidae; genus Hyla; species Hyla sarda. The sequence goes on along the minus strand of NC_079192.1, from coordinate 19,757,715 downwards.
GTGTCAGGAGACCATATAGTGAAAGAATTACATAGCGTGGACATGTTGGCAGAAAGAGGAGACCAGTTAGTGGCTGAATGGCACAGCGTGGAGTTGGCTGATGCACTAGTACACTACACACCAGGGCTTCACAATCTCCCCCAAAAAAACAACACAATATATGACATTTTTTACAAAGATTTCTCATTGGTAGCACCCGCTATCCAAAAATTTGAAATTTCCAGATCCAGGCCCCACCCCTGTGGCATCAGTAACCCATATATTGCCTGCATGACACAGCCTGGAGTTGGCTGATGCAAGAGTACACACCCGGGCTTCACAATCCCCTCCAAAAAACAACAACATTTTAGAAATTTTTTAAAGAAATACCTTTGTGTAAGAACAAGCGCATATCCAACAGTTCACAAGACTCTATAATGCAGGACGGTGGACCACCCAAAGACATTCTTCTCAAAAATAATAAACCACACAATGTTTGAAATTTTTTTACAAAAACGAATTCAATATGTGTGTAAGCGCATCTGTCTCCAAAAGATCAGATCACAAAAGGACTTTTTTCGCCCAAAATGATGAAGCAGAGTTAATCCCTGTCCGTACTTTATTTTTTATTTTTTTTATTTTCATAAAAAAATCACACGCAACAAGCGTTCCGTTGTGTAATGATTAGCATTCTGAAAAATTCAATTGTATTACTGATAAAATTATCAGTAAATAAAAAAAATAAAAAAACACTACCCAAGAGTGTTTAATTACCCCATACATTGCACCAGGAGCAGTCAAGAGTAGGCCTCAGCAGTACCCAAGAGGCTTTAATAACCCCCTACCTTTGCACGATCAATTGCGAGATCGAGCAATACCAGGTGTGTTATGCCCTCTGATTTCCGGGGCCGCAGGCGTGCTCCACTGAACGGATTAGCGTGTCTCTATCTTTCATCGACCGGTGCTGGTATCCCGCTAACTCCCGGAAAGGTAAGCTGCCGCGAAGCAGGTGGTCTCCTCCGGGCACGTTTGGCTCCAGAATATCCGCTACTGCCACACCACGCTGACTGCCACCCGTGCTACCGCCTTGCTGACTCAAGGGCAACCTGCAACTCTCTTCTCCCGATGATGAACCCCCTTCTCCTGAGATCGAGCAATAACAGGTGTGTAATGCCCTCAGATGTCCAGGGCCGCAGGCGCGCTCCACTGAACGGATTAGGGTGTGTCCATCTTTTTTGTAGCACCCGGAATCCAAAAATTTTCAATTCCCAGACTCAGGCCCCACCTCTGTGGCATCAGTAACCCATTTATTGCCTGAAGGACAAAGCCTGGAGTTGGCTGATGCACCAGTACACACAGGGCTTCACAATCCGCCCCAAAATCAACAAAATTGTATACATTTTTTATTTTTATTTACAACTTTGTGTAAGCACAAGCGCATATCCAACATTTCAGAAGACTCTATAAGGTGGACCACCCAAAGACGTTCTTCTTAAAACAATTAACCACACAATTGTTAAATTTAAAAAAAAAATTGAAATTCCTAGACCCAGGCCCCACCTCAGCTGCATCAGTAACCCATATATTGCCTGAAAGACACAGCCTGGAGTTGGCTGATGCACGAGTACACACCCGGGCTTCACAATCCACCCCAAAAAAACGCTATTTTTTTTAAATTGTCTGACAAAATACCTTTTTGTTAAAACAAGCGCATATACAGCAGTTCAGAAGACTCTATAATGCAGGACGGTGGACCACCCAAAGACATTCTTCTATAATATAATAATCTTCAATTTTTTTAAATAATTGAAATTCCAAGACCAAGGCCCCACTTCTGCTGCATCAGTAACCCATATATTGCCTAACGGACACAGACTGGAGTTGACTGATGCACGAGTACACACTACACACCCATCACCCGGGCTTCACAATCCACCCCAAAAAAACGCAATTTTTTTTTGAAATTGTCTGACAAAATACCTTTTTTTTTTTTTTTTAAACAAGCGCATATAAAGCAGTTCAGAAGACTCTATAATCCAGGATGGTGGACCACCTAAAGACATTCTTCTCAAAAGTAATAAACAACACAATGTTTGAAATTTGGTAAAAAAAATTATTACATGTGTGTAAGTGCATCTGTCTCCAAAAAATCAGATGACAAAAGGATTCTATTTGCCAAAAATGATTAAGCAGAGTTAATTCCTCTCCATCTATTTTTTTTTTTCATTAAAAAATCACACGCAACAAGCGTTCCGTTGTGTAACGGTTAGCATTCTGCAAAATTCAATTTTATTACTGATAAAATTACCAGTAAATTTAACAATAACACTACCCAAGAGTGTTTAATTACCCCATACATTGCACCAGGAGCAGTCAGGAGTAGGCCTCAGCAGTACCCAAAAGGCTTTAATAACCCCTTACCTTGCCCGATCAATTGCGATATCGAGCAATAACAGGTGTATTATGGCCTCAGATGTACTGGGCCACACTAGCGCTCCACTGAACGGATTAGCGTGTCTCTATCTTTCAAGGATAGGTGCGTGTTGCACGCTGAAACCAGTTCGTGATAGGGATCTGTGATTGCAATTATTTAATCTTAAAACGAGGAACTACCAGTAAGTGAGGGTCATAAGCTGGCGTTTATTAAGTCCCTGCCCTTTGTACACACCGCCCATCGCTATAAGCGATTGGATTAGTTAGTGAGTTGGTTAGTGAGGTCCTCGGATCGGCCCAGGCGGGGTAGGAGAAGGCCCTGGCAGAGCGCCGAGAATTTAACGATCATTGTTGAAATTTGCATTAAGCATGTATTTAGCTACTGCTAAACATCCAAAAATTTAAGGCCCAAGGCCAGAGGCACCAAGGAGGCAAGTAGTTCCTGAAAGACACAGAATGAGCCTGGAGCATGCATTTGCAGTACCCAAGAGGTTTTCATAACCCCTTACATTTAAAGATCAATGTTTACATTTGCATTAAGCATGTATTTAGCTACTGCTAAACTTAAAAAAATTATAGGCCCAAGGCCTGAGGCAGCAGGGAGGCAAATAGTTTGTGAAAGAACAGAATGAGTCTGGAGCAGTCATTCGCAGTACTCAAGAGGGTTTCATAACCCCTTACATTTAAAGATCAATGTTGACATTTGCATTAAGCATGTATTTAGCTACTGCTATACTTAAAAAAATGATACGCCCAAGGCCAGAAGCTTCAGTTTTCCCCATATTAGGCAGCATAGATGTCCCCCAGATTAGGAGCATAGTTGTCCCCCAGATTAGGCAGCATAGATGTCACCCAGATTAGGCAGCATAGATGTCCCCAGAGTAGGCAGCATAGATGTCCCCCAGATTAGGAGCATACTTGTCCCCCAGATAAAGCAGCATAGATGTCCCACAGATTAGGAGCATGGTTGTCCCCCAGAGTAGGCAGCATAGATGTCACCCAGATTAGGCAGCATAGATGTCCCCCAGATTAGGAGCATACTTGTCCCCCAGATTAGGAGCATACTTGTCCCCCAGATTAGGCAGCATAGATGTCCCCCAGATAAGGCAGAAAAGTTGTCCCCCAATCAGCGCGGGCCTGTCAGAGCCAATTAAAGGGCCGTATGTGTCAAGCGGGCCGTACAATCCCCAGGTCTGCCCCAGAGGGTTTCATAACCAACCACAATAGAGAAAATGTTGTTGTAGGAGCATGGTCAATCTACTCAGACCCATCTGTCATTGGTGGCTGGAAATCCTGGCTGATCCATCCCTGATTCATCTTGACAAACGTCAGTCTCTCCACATTTTTAGTGGACAGACGAGTTCGCCTTGGGGTGACTATGGCCCCGGCCGCACTAAACACCCGCTCTGATGGAACACTACTGGCCGGGCAGGACAGCTTTTCCAGGGCAAACTCCGCTAGTTGCGGCCATAAATCGAGTTTGGCTGCCCAGAAGTCCAGCGGATCTTCAACGGTTGTTGGCAGGGTCATGTCGAGGTAAGCCATCACCTGCTGCTGATAAGTAGCTTCACTATGTGGCTGAAGGAAGCTACTCATCAACGACTGTAAACTCAGGCTGCTGCTGATTGAGTCGGTACTGCTCCTGCCGGTAGCGAGGGTCTAATAAGGTGGAGATCCAGAAGTCATCGCGCTGAGGAATTTTGACAAATCGGGGGTCACTACGCAAGCAACTCAGCATGCATCGTGCCATTTGTGACAGTGACTCACTGTGACTACCTGCCTCCATCTCCACTGCATACTGCCACGGTGTGTCTGGGTCCTCTGTCTCGCCTCCCTCGTAATAACCCTCCAGCTCCTCTGGCTGCTCCTGCTCCTCCTCTCCTGTCCAATGACCAGAAACACCGGCCATCTCATCCACTGTAAACTGTGCTCCGCTCTGCCCCTCATCATCCTCCTCCGGTTTATTCCCCACAGGACTCATGTAGCCTTCTGATGTAGGCGCAACGTCACCATTGCCGTGAGCAGCCAGGTTTTCAATCATTTTTTGGAGTAAATGTAGGAGTGGAATTACGTTCATGGCGTAATTCGAGCGACTAACAAAAAATGTGGCTTCCTCAAAGGGCCTCAGCAAACGGCAGGTGTCACATATGAGCTGCCACTCATTCACATTGAAGTTACACAGGGGAGTACTCCTATCTGCTTGTATCATCAAAATATCCGTGATGGCTTTTCTTTGTTCGTATAGTCTGTCCAACATATGGAGGGTGGAATTCCAACGTGTGGCAACGTCACAAATGAGACTATGTTGTCTGATACCGTTCTGACGCTGCAGCTCAAGCAAAGTGTGCGTGGCGGTGTACGAGTGGCTGAAGTGCATGCACAGTTTCCTTGCCATTGTCAGGACGTCTTGCAAATGGGGGGAAGACTTGATGAACTTTTTGACACCCAGATTCAACACGAATGGTTCATTGCTTCCCATTGTCGGTAGCCATGGTTCCCATTTCCAGATTTCGTGGAGTAAGCCATACTCGGATTTCTTCCCTAATGAACTTCAGCAGTTCCTCCCCTGCGTTACTCCGTTCGCCAAGGCAAACCATGTGAAGGACGGCTTGACACCGCTGTGCCCTACACACGTGGTACGATGAAGGGCCACCGAGATTTGGATGTGCAGTGGAGGCCGAGGACACGGGGAGGAGGAGGAGCACACTGTAAAAGGACCAACTGCCTGGGAGCGAGAGCGTGGAGGAGGAAGCGGTGTGACCTGTCCAAGTTTCTGCTGTGACTGTGCAAGAACAACATTTACCCAGTGGGCCATAAAAGACATGTATTGTCCCTGCCCGTAGTTACAGCTCCACATGTCGGAGCTGCCGTCAAGGACTGGCTCACCTTCTCTTGTACAAACTTATGCAGAGCTGGTACTGCCTTCTTTGCAAAGAAATGACGGCTTGAGACTCTCCACCTCGGCTCGGCACAAGCCATCAATTCCCTGAAAGCTGCAGAGTCCACCAGTTGGAAAGGGAGGGACTACAACACCAGCAACTTGGACAGGAGCACATTCAACTTCTGCGCCGTTGGATGATTGGGCGCATACTGTTGTCTCTTGGACATGGCTTCACTAATCGATTGTTGGCGGAATGACTGACTACGAGCGGAGGAAGCAGGAGCGCAAGAAGGATGGTTTGACACAATGCTCCCTTCGGCTGAGGTGGTGGAGCCTTGGCTGGATGACGGAGGGAGCGGATGGCCACAGGGTGATGCGGCAGGCTGGACCACTACCTCGGAGCCACGGTTATCCCAGGCCGATTTATGGTGGTGAATCATGTGTTGACGCAGGGCCGTGGTGCCGAGATTGGGACCCTGGCCACGCTTCTCTTTCTGGCCATAGATTTTGCATGTGACTACGCTAAGGTCCTCCGGATTCTTTATGAAGAACAACCACACCGGAGAGTAGCTGATTTTCCCACCTGTAGTTCGCACTATTTCACTGCTATTGGAGCCGTCTCCAGGAACCCCTGTTCCACTACCTCCCTGAATGGTAGCTTGCCGCGAAGCAGGTGGTCTCCCCCTGGCACGTTTGGCTCCTGAATTTCCGGCTTCATCATCATCAAAAGATGTGTGCACTTCACTGATGTCCTTCTCGTGTTCCACAACAGTGTCTGCCTCAGAACCCTGAGCAATTGAAACACCGCCTCCCACGTCACTCTCCGCATCACTACTTGGCCGCCTTATGGAGCAAGGGACGCATGTCTCCTCACATTCTTGGCTGTCCATTAGATGCTGACTGTCCTCTATTACATCGTCCTCACTAAATAGGGGAGCTGAACCCAAAGCATGAGATACTTCTTTGGGAGAGGGAACAGCATAGGACAAAGGCAATGGGATTACAGGGACTGCTCCCGGGCCATGCCAACTGAGGGTTGTGTCTGAGGAACCCACCGACTCTTGACTGGGGTTGTCAGATGTCGCTTGTGATGATGGGGATGAGTGTGCAAACCAATTGATGAGGAGAGATGGGTCGACGACACGACCGCTGGGTGTTAACGGGAGATCAGGCCTTTTGCTGCGACTCCTGCTGCTACTCGCCCCAAGTCTGCTGCCAACTCTGCCTGACGTATATAGGCCTCTGCCCCTTCTCTGTGCACGTCCTGGCACTTCCCTGCCTGACATACTTAGTGCGTTTATGAGGGTATAGAACAGCAGCAGGCGATTACTTACGGCTGTCCTAGACAGAATAACAGTTACTAAATAGTACACAACTTGGTTGTATGTATGCCCTTTGCAATGATGAGCGCACTGTTAAGCGTATTTGTACGCAGGAAAAACGTGTATAACGTGTGGTATAACACTTAATTTAGCACAGAGACAGAAAAAAAAGTGGTATATGCTACATAGGGACGTTAGGGACCCACTCTAAATAGGTGGTCTTGACGTGGCGAGTTGGCTTTGTACTTTTTGATCAAAACGTATATACTTGCAACCTGTTAGTTTTTTAAATTATGCTGAGAAAGAAGTGGATCATTGTGCAAGATTGTAGATGTGCACCATGTCTGTCTTCTACCTGAATTCACATTGTGTTTTCTATCCCCTTTTTTTTTTTTGTTTGAACATGTCGTTTGCACTCTTCCCCACCCCCTCAGCCCAACCCTATATAAGTAGTAGTTAGCTACACATGGGCCATTTCTTTCCTAGCTGCCTCACAGTCTGACTGGGAGAGCATGGTAAGTGAGTTGTAGTATCTTGTTCACACTGGTGTGTTGCTGTGCGGCGTCTGTTGCTGCCGTGGCGCCGTGTCTGTGGGTAGGTGCGGCCCATGAACTGGTTTGAGGGCCGCTCTGCCAGTGGGTCGTTCCTCCTGTGGGCACTGGTGTTGCGGCGGTGGTGGTCGCCGCCCAGTGCTACGCCATTTTATGCTAGGGACGTTAGCGACCAACTCTAAATAGGTGGCCTTGACGTGGCGAGTGGGCTTTGTACTTTTTGATCAAAACGTATATACTAACAACCTGTTAGTTTTTGAAATTATGCTGAGAAGCAATTGGATCATTGTGAAAGATTGTAGATGTGCACCATGTCTGTCTTTTACCTGAATTCATATGGTACACTATTTGCTTGAATTTAGGCTTTTTGCAATGATAAGGCCACTGAAAAAGCGTATTTTTACGCAGGAAAACCTTTTTTTTTCTTCAATACACCGGCAGGTGTATAACGTGTGGTATAAAACAGAAATACAGGTACTAAATAGTACGCTATTTGCTTGTATGTAGGCCCTTTGCAATGATAAGGCCACTGTTAAGTGTATTTTTACGCAGGAAAACCGTTTTTTTCTTTAAAACACCGGCAGGTATATAACGTGTGGTATAACACTTAATTTAGCACAGAGACAGAAAAAAAGGTGGCATATGGTACGCTATTTGCTTGTATTTAGGCCCTTTGCAATGATAAGGCCACTGTTAAGCGTATTTTTACTCAGGAAAAAAATTATTTTCTTTAATACACTGGCAGGTGTATAACGTGTGGTATAACACTGAATTTAGCACAGAGACAGAGTAACAGGTGAAAAATGGTAAAAAGGCACTATAGTCCACACTAAAATGACTTATTTCTGAACAGCAGCAGGACCCAACAGTGCAACACCACCAAAAAAAATCCAGGGATTATACCCTAAATTGCACTCTGTCACACAATTCTGAGCAGCAGAAGATGCTTCAGAAAGTTCAGGCAGCTTGGAGATCTGTATGAGGCAGCTGACAGCTATTACCCCTCTCTGCTGCAATGCTCAATAACGTGAATAGGAGGTTTAGCAATCAATGATCCTTCTCAGAGTAACAGCACAGCACTCTGCACTCCTGCCTTTCCCTAATGCTGATGTGACCAGCAGTTGCAGTGTAACACTGTGGTATGAGCTATTCACACACACACAGTCCCGTCCTCTCCATCTGAGTGCATAGATGAAATGAAGAGAGGCAAGATGGCTGCCGATTATATAGGGGCTGTGACATCACAGGGGTCAGTGAACACTGATAGGCTGCATCTCACATGTGGTTCAGGGTCAACCCGCCTACCTTCATTCCCGCCCTCCCATAATCCCCTGCCCCATGTACTCACATGTGGATCTGCCATCTTAGCTCTACAATAGCCTGGAACGCTGTAAAAGGGAGTTTAATGAAGCGATTTGTGCGATAGAATCGCGGCGATATTTGTATTCGTTGCAAATCTAATTTTTCATGAAATTCGTAACGAATTCGGGTTCATCAAGTTCGCTCATCTCTAGTTATGATTTTTTAAAGTTGGGGAGGAAAAATTGAAAATGAAAAAACGGAAAAAGCCCGGTTCCTTAACCCCTTAAGGACTCAGCCCATTTTGGCCTTAAGGACTCAGACAATTTAATTTTTACGTTTTCATTTTTTCCTCCTCGCCTTCTAAAAATCATAACTCTTTTATATTTTCATCCACAGACTAGTATGAGGGCTTGTTTTTTGCGCGACCAGTTGTCCTTTGTAATGACATCACTCATTATATCATAAAATGTATGGCGCAACCAAAAAACACTATTTTTGTGGGGAAATTAAAACGAAAAACGCAATTTTGCTAATTTTGGAAGGTTTTGTTTTCACGCCGTACAATTTCTGGTAAAAATGACATGTGTTCTTTATTCTGAGGGTCAATACGATTAAAATGATACCCATTATTACATACTTTTATATTATTGTTGCGCTTAAAAAAAATCACAAACTTTTTAACCAAATTAGTACGTTTATAACTTTTTTATTTTTCCGTATAAGCGGCGGGATGGGGGCTCATTTTTTGCGCCATGATCTGTACTTTTTTTTTGATACCACATTTGTATATAAAAAACTTTTAATACATTTTTTATAATTTTTTTTTTTAATAAAATGTATTTAAAAAGTAGGAATTTTGGACTTTTTTAATTATTTTTCGTTCACGCCGTTCACCGTACGGGATCATTAACATTTTATTTTAATAGTTCGGACATTTACGCACGCGGCGATACCAAATATGTCTATAAAAAATGTTTTTTACGCTTTTTGGGGGTAAAATAGGAAAAAACGGACGTTTTACTTTTTTATTGGGGGAGGGGATTTTTCACTTTTTTTTTACTTTTACTTTTACATTTTTTTTTACACTTGAATAGTCCCCATAGGGGACTATTCATAGCAATACCATGATTGCTAATACTGATCTGTTCTATGTATAGGACATAGAACAGATCAGTATTATCGGTCATCTCCTGCTCTGGTCTGCTCGATCACAGACCAGAGCAGGAGACGCCGGGAGCCGCACGGAGGAAGGAGAGGGGACCTCCGTGCGGCGTTATGAATGATCGGATCCCTGCAGCAGCGCTGCGGGCGATCCGATCGTTCATTTTAATCGCGAACTGCCGCAGATGCCGGGATCTGTATTGATCCCGGCACCTGAGGGGTTAATGGCGGACGCCCGCGAGATCGCGGGCGTCGGCTATTGCCGGCGGGTCCCTGGCTGTGATCAGCAGCCGGGATCAGCCGCGCATGACACGGGCATCGCTCCGATGCCCGCGGTTATGCTTAGGACGTAAATGTACGTCCTGGTGCGTTAAGTACCACCTCACCAGGACGTACATTTACGTCCTGCGTCCTTAAGGTGTTAAGGTTCCTTACGCTCCCTCTAGGATTTTACCTTCTTTTTCCTGAGTTTTCTTTGGTTCACTAAGAAAAAGAGGTGCCTCACCATCGGGGAATCAAACACCAATCCCCCACGTGACAGGCAGGGATATGCACCACTATACTAACAAGGAATGGCTATGGCGCTTGCCATCACAGTAACCTGCTTAAATGAAGACAGCAGCAAATTCCACCCACCAGATCTAGGCAGTAGGGAGAAAAGGGAGTTTGAGACTGCTACGGTCTAAAAAGAGACAACAGACTGGCCCGTACAGGGATCAAACCCGCAACCTTGGCGTTATTAGCACCAGACTCTAACCAGCTGAGCTATCCAGCCACATTGATCATGCTAGCTGATCCAGCCACATTGATCATGCTTCCTTCTCTTTATACCACAAGAGAAGGAATCAGAAAGAATAGGAAATAACACCGCACCTGGAAGAGTTTGCAATCTAAAAGCCATAGGCCTTAGGCACGGGCTTTACGGGGCCTTGTTGTAGCGCCAGTGATTGATGAAAAGCTGCAGTCCGCATTTCAGCTGCAACTAACTCATGACTTTGGGCAAACGGGTCCCAGGTGACGAAATCAGTCGCTGACCGTCTACGTTACAAGTTATTGACTCTGGTATATGCTGTGCTGCAAACTAATGTCAGGAATCCATTGGATAAGGCTCTGGCCGTGGGCATCTCCCGTATGGACGTTTGTTTCCCCTGGCCAATCTCAGCGGGCTCCTTTTGGCATGTGGTTTCGGCCTATTCGCTCCATGGATTGGGGATATCTACAGAGTTTTTCAGCTTAAACCTTCAGGAAACTGAAGTAGGATAAGTGTGGGTTCTCTCGGTGCAACAACTTAATGTCGTCTTTTTCTGTAGATCTCTTTTTAAAATTCCATCTTTATTTCCATGGAGTCTCTGGAGACTCTGGAGACTTAAAGGGGTAGTCCAGTGGTGAAAAACTTATCCCCTATCCTAAGGATAGGGGATAAGTTTGAGATCGCGGGGGGTCCGACCGCTGGGGCCCCCCGCGATCTCTCTGTACGGGGCCCCGGCTCTCCGCCGAGATAGCGGGTGTCGACCCCCGCACGAGGCGGCGGCCGACACGCCCCCTCAATACATCTCAATGGCAGAGCCGGAGATTGCCGAAGGCAGCGCTTCGGCTCTGCCATAGAGTTGTATTGAGGGGGCGTGTCGGCCGCCGCTTCGTGCGTAGGTCGACACGCCCCCTTCCCGACGGCTGTCGGGGCTCCGTACAGGAGATGGCGGGGGGCCCCAGGGGCCGAACCCCCCCGCGATCTGCAACTTATCCCCTATCCTTAAGATAGGGGATAAGTTGTAAACCACTGAGTCACCACTGGACTACTCCTTTAAGACTTTGGATTCCTTTTTACTGAGTTTTCTTTGGTCCACTAAGAAAAACAGTTGCCTCCCCGTCGGGGAATCGAACCCTGGTATCCCACGTGACAGGCGGGGATACTCACCACTATACTAATGAGGAATGGGTATGGTTTGTGATCACGGTAACCTCCTTAAATGAAGACAGCAGCAATTTCCACCCACCAGATCTAGGCAGTAGGGAGAAAAAGGAGTTTGAGACTGCTACGCTCTAAAAAGAGAAGACGGACTTGCCCATACTGGGATCAAACCCGCGACCTTGGCGTTATTAGCACCACGCTCTAACCAGCTCTAAAACACGCTTAACAGTGGCCTTATCATTGCAAAGGGCCTAAATTCAAGCAAATAGTGTACCATATACCACCTTTTTTTCTGTCTCTGTGCTAAATTCAGTGTTATACCACACGTTATACACCTGCTGGTGTATTAAAGAAAAAAAACCAAGTAGTATACTATTTAGTACCTGTATTTCTGTCTCGGTGCTAAATTCAGTGCTATTCCACACATAAGTATACACTGGCTGGTGTATACAACAAAAAAAGATTTTTTTTCTGCGTATAAATACTAGTGTTGAGCAGCATAGGCCATATTCGAATTTGCGATATTTTGCAAATATATGGACGAATATTCATCATATATTCGCTACATTCGCATATTCGTAATATTTGCATTATATTTTCGCAAATGCGAACATTTGCATATGCGAAAATTAGTATAAACGAAAATGCACATGTGCAAAAAATTTGCATGTGCGAAAATTAGCATAAGCGAAAATTTGCAGATGCGAAAATTAGCATATGGAAATTTACCCATATGCGAAAATTCGTACGCCAGTGTCACACAGTAGTATTAGAGCCTTCTTTAGACCACACAAGCTGGAAGCAGAGAGGGATGATCACTGTGATGTGTACTCTGAAAAAAAAAAAAAACAATATTCGAAATTACGAATATTTAGTGCTATATTCGCGAATATTTGCAAATTTGCGAATATTCGATATTCGCAAATAAAATTTGCATTGCGAATATTCACGAGCAACACTAATAAATACGCTTAACAGTGCACTCATCATTGCAAAGGGCATACATACAACAAAGGAGTGTACTATTTAGTAACTGTTATTCTGTCTAGGGCCTATATACTTTGAAAGGACAGCCGTAAGTAATCGCCTGCTGCTGTTCTATACCCTCATAAACGCACTAAGTATGTCAGGCAGGGAAGTGCCAGGACGTGCACAGAGAAGGGGCAGAGGCCTACATACGTCAGGCAGAGTTGGCAGCAGACTTGGGGTGAGTGGCAGCAGGAGTCGCAGCAATAGGCCTGAGCTCCCGTTAACACCCAGCGGTCGTGTCGTCGACCCATCTCTCCTCGTCAATTGGTTTGCACACTCATCCCCATCATCACAAGCGACATCTTCTCGGCCTTTTGGCTAAGATCAAGTGTAGTATCTGTTCTTATCAGTTTTCATGCTGGTGGGGATGGGTGCTGCATGGAGGATGCAGGTGTACCAGGGCTTTCCGGGGCTGGTTCTGAGGAATCAGCTCGACGGCTGCCCCGATGTGACCTGTTCCCTCCGGGTCTCGCCATGAGGCTGAGAGGGTCTAGAGCCGAGGTACTTTTGTGCCTAGGGGAGTGGTGACCCCGAGGTGCCGAAACTCACTGGGAGGATGGGCTCACTGAGTTGAAGCACGGGCACCATAATCTCTTCACCTTGTGGCACTCACCTCTTGATTCCCGGCCTTCTGGCTAGGATCAGAGAAATTTTTATAGATCCGGCCGGATGTCCGGGCAGTATATCTGCACACATTCACTTATTTATTTCTTTTTGTCTCACTGTGTCACTTTTTGTGTGTTGTGTGTTCACAGGATTTGTCAGGATGCGGTAGCCCTTCTGGGTGTCCCTCCTGGCGGTCTAGGGGAGGTGTGTGTGGCCATTAGGTTCCGCACCTCCCTGCAAACACCCCGGGTACTCCTGCTTTGGCAGGGTACCTACCGTTATCGGCTCTGCGGGCAGATACCTTGGCTAACGCCAAGGGGGATGCCGGGAGCATTTGTGGTCCCCTAGTAGCTTCGGCGAAAAGGGACATCGAACCTGGAACCTCGCAGGTACCTTTTGGTCCGGAGACGAAGGGTAAGGTTTGTTGGGGGGCCTCTCTCCTATCGGAGAAGGGCTTGCGATAGAACGCATCCTTTGTGCACGTTTTTTTTAGTGTAACACGTTTGCACTTTTTCTTGCACTTTGGGTGAATCGAGAGCACGTTCTTCGGCTTTAGATAAAAAATTTAGAAAAACAAGCGACATCTGACAACCCCAGTCAAGAGTCGGTGTGTTCCTCAGACACAACCCTGAGTTGGCATGGCCCGGGAGCAGTCCCTGTAATCCCATTGCCTTTGTCCTATGCTGTTCCCTCTCCCAAAGTAGTATCTCATGCTTTGGGTTCAGCTCACCTATTTAGCGAGGACGATGTAATAGAGGACAGTCAGCATCTAATGGGCAGCCAAGAATGTGAGGAGACATGCGTCCCTTGCTCCACAAGGCGGCCAAATAGAGATGTGGAGAATGACGTGTGAGGCGGTGTCTCATTTGCTCATGGTCCTAAGGCAGAATTGTTGTGGAACACGAGGAGGACATCAGCGACGTGAACACATCTTTTGATGATGATGAAGCCGATCGCAATTGGAAGCCGGGTGCAGGCTTCATCATCATCAGGAGAAGAGATTTGCTCTTTGTCTATGAGGCAGCAAGGCGGTAGCACGGTTGGCAATCAGTGTGGTGGTGGCAGTAGTGGAAATTCAGGAGCCAAACGTGCCAGGGGGAGACCACCTGCTTCGCGGCAAGCTACCATTCTGGGAGGTAGTGGAACAGGGGTTCCTGGAGACGGCGCCAATAGCAGTGAAATAGTGCAAACTGCGGGTGGGAAAATCAGCTACTCTGCGGTGTGGTTGTTCTTCATAAAGAATCCAGGGGGCCTTAGCGTAGTCACATGCAAAATCTGTCGGCAGAAAGTGAAGCGTGGCCAGGGTCCCAATCTCGGCTCCACAGCCCTGCGTCAACACATAATTCGCCACCATAAAGCTGCCTGGGATAACCGTGGCTCCGAGGTAGTGGTCCAGCCTGCCGCATCACCCAGTGGCCATCCGCTCCCTCCGTCATCCAGCCAAGGCTCCACCACCTCAGCCGAAGGGAGCATTGTGTCAAACCCTCCTTCTTGCGCTCCTACTTCTTCCGCTCATAGTCAGCCATTCCACCAACAATCGATCGGCGAAGCCATGTCCAAGAGACAACAGTATGCGCCCACTCATCCAACGGCGCAGAAGTTGAATGTGCTCCTGTCAAGTTGCTGGTGTTGCAGTCCCTCCCTTTCCAACTGGTGGACTCTGCAGCTTTCAGGGAATTGATGGCTTGTGCTGAGCCGAGGTGGAGAGTCCCAAGCTGTCATTTCTTTGCGAAGAAGGCAGTACCAGCCCTGCATAAGTTTGTACAAGAGAAGGTGGGCCAGTCCTTGAGCCTGTCGGTGTGTTCAAAAGTGCACGGCAGCGCCGACGTGTGGAGCTGTAACTACAGGCAGGGACAATACATGTCTTTTACGGCCCACTGGGTAAATGTTGTTCCTGCACAGCCACAACAGCAACTTGGACAGGTCACACCGCTTCCTCCTCCACGCTCTGGCTCACAGGCAGTTGGTCCTTTTACAGTGTGCGCCTCCTCCTCCCCGTGTCCTCTGCCTCCACTGCACGTCCAAATCTCGGTGCCCCTTCATCGTACCACGTGTGTAGGGCACAGCGGTGTCAAGCCGTCCTTCACATGGTTTGCCTTGGCGAACGGTGTCACAGAGGGGAGGAACTGCTAAAGTTCATTACGAAAGAAATCCGAGTATGGCTTAATCCACAAAATCTGGAAATGGGAACCATTGTGACCGACAATGGGAAGAACATTGTGGGCGCGCTACGACAAGGAAGTGTGAACCATACGCCCTGCATGGCACACGTCTTGAATCTGGTTGTCAAGAAGTTCATCAAGTCTTCACCCCATTTGCAAGATGTCCTGACAATGGCAAGGAAACTGTGTGGTACACCGCCGACCACACTTTGCTTGAAATGCAGCGTCAGAACGGAATCCCACAACATAGTCTCATTTGTGACGTTGCCACACGTTGGAATTCCACCCTCCATATGTTGGACAGACTATACGAACAAAGTAAAGCCATCATGGATTTTTTGATGATACAAGCAGATAGGAGTACTCCCCTGTGTAACTTCAATATGAACGAGTGGCAGCTCATACGTGACACCTGCCGTTTGCTGAGGCCCTTTGAGGAAGCCACATTTTTTGTTAGTCGCTCGAATTACGCCATGAACGACGTAATTCCACTCCTACATTTACTCCCAAAAATTATTGAAAACATGGCTGGTCACGGCAATGGAGATGAATGGAGATGTTGCGCCTACATCAGAAGGCTACATGAGTCCTGTGGGGGATGAACTGGAGGAGGATGATGAGGGGCAGAGCAGAGCACAGTTTACGGTGGATGAAATGGCCGGTGTTTCTGGTCATTGGACAGGAGAGGAGGAGCAGGAGCAGCCAGAGGAGCTGGAGGGTTATTACGAGGGAGGCGAGACAGAGGACCCAGACACACCGTGGCAGTATGCAGTGGAGATGGAGGCAGGTAGTCCCAGCGAGTCACTGTCACAAATGGCACGATGCATACTGTGTTGCTTGCGTAGTGATCCCCGAATTGTCAAAATTCATCAGCGCGATGACTTCTGGATCTCCACCTTATTAGACCCTCGCTAACGGCCCAGAATGGGGGCCTTTTTTACACCCACTGAGAGGGAGGACAAACTGACCTACTTCAGGGAGCTTCTACGTAGTCGGTTGGCCGATGCCTATCGTCCACATGGTCCTTCCACTCGCAGGTCTGACTCAGGGTGCCCTCTGCACTCACCTTCCACTGCCACGGCTGCTGGGGAGGGGAGGGGTGGCAGGAACAGTACCGGCTCAATCAGCAGCAGCCTGAGTCTACAGTCGCTGATGAGTAGCTTCCTTCAGCCGCATAGTGAAGCTACTCATCAGCAGCAGGTGGACATGGAGCAGGACCTGAACCAGCAGGTGGTGGCTTACCTCGACATGACCCTGCCAACAACCGCTGAAGATCCGCTGGACTTCTGGGCAGCCAAACTCGATTTATGGCCGCAACTAGCGGAGTTTGCCCTGGAAAAGCTGTCCTGTCCGGCCAGTAGTGTGCCATCAGAGCGGGTGTTTAGTGCGGCCGGGACCATAGTCACCCCAAGGCGAACTCGTCTGTCCACTAAAAATGTGGAGAGACTGACATTTGTCAAGATGAATCAGGGATGGATCAGCCAGGATTTCCAGCCACCAATGACAGATGGGTCTGAGTAGATTGACCATGCTCCTACAACAACATTTTCTCTATTGTGGTTGGTTATGAAACCCTCTGGGGCAGACCTGGGCATTTTACGGCCCGCTTGCCACATACGGCCCTTTGATTGGCTCTGACCGTCCCGCGCTGATTGTGGAACAACTATGCTGCCTAATCTGGGGGACAACTATGCTCCTAATCTGGGGGACATCTATGCTGCCTAATCTGGGGGACATCTATGCTGCCTAATCTGGGGGACAACTATGCTCCTTATCGGGGGGACAACTATGCTCCTAATCTGTGGGACATCTATGCTCTTAATCTGGTGGACATCTATGATGCCTAATCTGGGGGACAAGTATGCTCCTAATCTGGGGGACATCTATGCTGCCTACTCTGGGGGTCAAGTATGCTCCTAATCTGGGGGACATCTATGCTGCCTAATCTGGGGGACATCTATGCCGCCTAATCTGGGGGACAACTATGCTCCTAATCTGGGTGACATCTATGCTGCCTAATCTGGGTGACATCTATGCTGCCTACTCTGGGGGACAAGTATGCTCCTAATCTGGGGGACATCTATGCTGCCTAATCTGGGGGACATCTATGCTGCCTAATCTGGGTGACATCTATGCTGCCTAATCTGGGGGACATCTATGCTGCCTAATCTGGGTGACATCTATGCTGCCTAATCTGAGGGACAAGTATGCTTCTAATCTCTGGAAAACTTATGCTTCTGGCCTTGGGCCTATAATTTTTTGAAGTTTAGCAGTAGCTAAATACATGCTTAATGCAAATGTCAACAATGATCTTTAAATGTATGAAACCCTCTTGGGTACTGCGAATGACTGCTCCAGACTCATTCTGTGTCTTTCACAAACTACTTGCCTCCCTCTTGCCTCAGGCTTTGGGCCTATAATTTTTTTAAGTTTAGCAGTAGCCAAATACATGCTTAATGCAAATGTAAACATCGATCTTTAAATGTAAGGGGTTATGAAAACCTCTTGGGTACTGCAAATGCATGCTCCAGACTCATTCTGTGTCTTTCAGGAACTACTTGCCTCCCTGGTGCCTCTGGCCTTGGGCCTTACATTTTTGGATGTTTAGCAGTAGCTAAATACATGCTTAATGCAAATTTCAACAATAATCGTTAAATTCTCGGCGCTCTGCCAGGGCCTTCTCCTACCCCGCCTGGGCCAATCCGAGGACCTCACTATCCAACTCACTAACTAATCCAATCGCTTATAGCGACGGGCGGCGTGTACAAAGGGCAGGGATTTAATAAATGCCAGCTTATGACCCTCACTTACTGGTAATTCCTCGTTTTAAGGTTATATAATTGCAATCACAGATCCCTATCACGAACTGGTTTCAGCGTGCAACACGCACCTGTCCTTGAAAGATAGAGACACGCTAATCCATTCAGTGGAGCGCTTGTGCGGCCCAGGACATCTGAGGCCATAACACACCTGTTATTGCTCGATATCGCAATTGATCGGGCAAGGTAAGGGGTTATTAAAGCCTCTTGGGTACTGCTGAGGCCTACTCCTGACTGCTCCTGGTGCAATGTATGGGGTAATTAAACATTCTTGGGTAGTGTTATTGTTAAATTTACTGGTAATTTTATCAGTAATAAAATTGAATTGTGCAGAATGCTAACCGTTACACAACAGAACTCTTGTTGCGTGTGATTTTTTAATGGAAAAAAAAAATAGATGGAGAGGGATTAACTCTGCTTAATCATTTTTGGCGATTAGAATTCTTTTGTCATCTGATTTTTTTGGAGACAGATGCGCTTAAATTGAACATATTGTGTGGTTTATTATATTATAGAAGAATGTCTTTGGGTGGTCCACCGTCCTGCATTATAGAGTCTTCTGAACTGCTGTATATGCGCTTGTTTTAACAAAAAGGTATTTTGTCAGACAATTTCGAAAAAATTTGTGTTTTTTTGGGGTGGATTGTGAAGCCCGGGTGACAGGTGTGTAGTTTGTACTCGTGCATCAGTCAACTCCAGTCTGTGTCCGTTAGGCAATATATGGGTTACTGATGCAGCAGAGGTGGGGCCTTGGTCTTGGAATTTAAATTATTAAAAAAAATTGAACATATTGTGTGGTTTATTATATTAGAGAAGAATGTCTTTTGTTGGTCCACCGTCCTGCATTATAGAGTCTTCTGAAATGTTGGATATGCGCTTGTGCTTACATAAAGTTGTAAATAAATAAAAAAATGTATACAATTTTGTTGATTTTGGGGCGGATTGTGAAGCCCTGTGTGTACTGGTGCATCAGCCAACTCCAGGCTGTGTCCTTCAGGCAATAAATGGGTTCCTGATGCCGCAGAGGTGGGGCCTGGGTCTGGGAATGTAAAATTTTTGTATTGCGGGTGCTACAAAAAAAGATGGACACACCCTAATCCGTTAAGTGGAGCGCGCCTGCGGCCCCGGACATCTGAGGGAATAACACACCTGTTATTGCTCGATCTCAGGAGAAGTGGGGTTCATCATCGGGAGAAGAGAGTTGCAGGTTGCCCTTGAGTCAGCAAGGTGGTAGCACGGTTGGCAGTCAGCGTGGTGTGGCAGTAGAGGAAATTCTGGAGCCAAACGTGCCCGGGGGAGACCACCTGCTTCGCGGCAGCTTACCTTTCCGGGAGTTAGCGGGTTACCAGCATCAGTCGATGAAAGATAGACACGCTAATCCGTTCAGTGGAGTGTGCCTGCGGCCCCGGAAATCAGAGGGCATAACACACCTGGTATTGCTCGATCTCGCAATTGATCGTGCAAAGGTAGGGGGTTATTAAAGCCTCTTGGGTACTGCTGAGGCCTACTCCTGACTGCTCCTGGTGCAATGTATGGGGTAATTAAACACTCTTGGGTAGTGTATTTTTTTTTTTTATTTACTGATAATTTTATCAGTAATACAATTGAATTTTCCAGAATGCTAATCGTTACACAACGGAGCGCTTGTTGCGTGTGATTTTTTAATGAAAAAAAAAACTGACAGGGATTAACTCTGCTTCATCATTTTGGGTAAAAAAAAGTCCTTTGGTGATCTGATCTTTTGGAGACAGATGTGCTTACACACATATTGAATTCGTTTTTGTAAAAAAATTTCAAACATTGTGTGGTTTATTATTTTTGAGAAGAATGTCTTTGGGTGGTCCACCATCCTGCATTATAGAGTCTTGTGAATTGTTGGATATGCGCTTGTTCTTACACAAAGGTATTTCTTTAAAAAAAAAAAATGTTGTTGTTTTTTTGGAGGGGATTGTGAAGCCCGGGTGTGTACTGGTGCATCAGCCAACTCCAGGCTGTGTCCTTCAGGCAATATATGGGTTCCTGATGCCGCAGAGATGGGGCCTGGGTCTGGAAATTTCTAATTTTTGGATAGCGGGTGCTACCTATGAGAAATCTTTGTCAAAAATGTCATATATTGTGTTGTTTTTTTTGGGGGGGGGGGGGTATTGTGAAGCCCTGGTGTGTACTCTTGCATCAGCCAACTCCAGGCTGTGTCATGCAGGCAATGTATGGGTTACTGATGCCACAGGGGTGGGGCCTGGTTCTGGAAATTTCAAATTTTTGGATAGCGGGTGCTACCAATGAGAAATCTTTGACAAAAATGTCTCATTGTGTTTTTTTGGAGGGGGGATTGTGAAGCCCTGGTGTGTACTGGTGCATCAGCCAACTCCAGGCTGTGTCCTTCAGGCAATATATGGGTTACTGATGCCGCAGAGGTGGGGCCTGGGTCTGTTAATTTAAAATTTTTGAATAGCGGGTGCTAACAATGAGAAATCTTTGTCAAAAATGTCATATATTGTGTTGTTTTTTTGGGGGGGGATTGTGAAGCCCTGGTGTGTAGTGTACTAGTGCATCAGCCAACTCCACGCTGTGCCATTCAGCCACTAAATGGTCTCCTCTTGCTGCCAACATGTCCATGCTATGTCATTCAGTCACTATATGGTCTCCTGACATTGATGCCACCACCAGGCTCTGTCATTGTGCTGCTGTGCAGCAGTGATTCTAAGAGCGATGCCGGTAATCTGCATGCTATTCTGAATAACAGTATTATTTCACTAACCCAGCACACTCCATATGCATTTTAGGACACAGCAAAGTGTTCTATACCCCTATAGAGGCTGTACGTAGGCTAGAAATAGCCTTTTTTAATATCGATTCGCTGCAAATAAATTCAGATCAAAACTAACTTTTCGGGAAAATTCGGCGAATCGGGCGAATCAACTTTTTGAAAAGTTCACTCATCTCTAGGACTAATATTTGCAACCACAAGGCAGTTCCTTTGGCATTATGGCACCTACGTCCCCTTCAGTCGGAGGTAGTAGCCAAGTGGGATCACAGTCTGGAGGGACTAAATTCCATGGACTCCCTGTCTCCTCAAGTCTGATCCTTTCTGAGATGGTGGATTCATCTTCAGGACGGCAAGTCCTTGATCCAACCCACTTGGATCATACGTACCACAGACGCATCCCTTGTAGGCTGGGGAGTGCACTTATCGGGGAAGACAGTCCAGGGGACCTGGTCATCTCAGGAGAGGATGTTATCTTCAAATCTCCTGGAAATCAGAGCCATCATATTGGCCTTGTTTTACTCTGCTTCTTATATTCAAGGCAAGGCAGTGAGAATACAACCAGACAGTATGACGGCTGTTCTATACATTAACAAACAGGGATTCACGAGGTCACAAAGTCTCCCGAGAGAGATGGGAGTGATTCTGGATTGGGTTGAGTTGAACTTCACCCACTTATCGGCCGTTCAAATCCAGGGAACTTACAATGTGATAGTGGATCGCCTGAGCAGAAGACTTCCAACTGGAGAGTGGTCTTTTCATCCCGACATCTTCAAAGAGATCACGCTCAGGTGGAGGACGCCAGAGATCGATCTCATGGCAACAAGGTTTAACGCCAAGGTGGAGAGATTCTGCTCTCTTTATAGGGAGGACAATCCCCTGGCAGTAGACGCTCTGTCAATCCCTTTGACCAATCCCCCTTTTATTGGTCATGCTCAGGGGGTTATCATCTCCCCCCCTCCCCTTTAAGCATTTAGAGGAGGTGGACCTTAAATTTCTCACTCTTAAAGTTAACTTTTTATTGGAAATCACTTCTGCAAAACGAGTCGGAGAACTCCAAGCTTTTTCTGCTTATGAGCCCTACATTCAGTTCCTCCCGGATCGGGTTCTTTTGAAATTTTTGCCAACTTTTATTTATTGAGCTGTCTCCAAATTTATCTGGATCGATTCAAGGTGTTCTATAAGGATGAAAATCTTTTTCTTTCAAACCAACAATTAGTCGCTGGATTAAAGAAGCTATTTGGGAGTCTCATATTTCACAGGGTTTGGAGCCCCCTGAATTTGTTAAGGCTCCCTCTACTAGAGCAGTAGCCAATTCTTTTGCAAAGAGAAGCTCCATTCCTTTGGAACTTTTTTGTAAGGGTGCATTCACGCGAAGTTTTAGCTATATGGGGACCGGATCAGGCTGGGAGGAGTAAAAACTGGGCGCTCCCCTCTGACGCCCGGAAGACTTGCCCCAATTTCTGCGCACCTTCAAGTTGCCTCCTGTTCTACTGCCGGATTGGGATGCGCTGTTCCAGTTTAACTCTTCAGTCCCCTTTACCCCATGCACATTACAATCTGCCAGGCGTGGTCCCTTTTCTCCTGCTGACCCATTGCCCCAACGTCAGAAGACAAAGACGTGACTCCACTCCCTCCTCACTAGGAGGTTCCCTTGTCTCTTGATTTTTTTTTTTTTGGGAGTCCGACCTATGAGCCCAAGGCTACTGGACATTACTGTGGACTATGTCCGAATTTTTTCTTTTTCCTTAGTGCAAGACTCTTTAGACTTTTTGCTTTCTGATTATTGCTTGTTGGTTATATTTTGATAATTGATGCTTGTAATATGCTCTGCCGTGGCAGCGTTCCGGATGATGCCCATTGCTCATCCTACCACTCCTACATACCCCCATGTTTTGTCATAATTTTTCCATCTTGCCTCCCTGCCATTAGCCTCCATAGGGTTATACACCTACACGATATACAGCCCTAATATAGGTTGGCCCTCCCTCACATTGTGAGTCGAGGTTCACTTTATGTTGTCATTAGGCCCTGGCCCCCACACCTCCTAATGTCTCTCTATATGCTGACAATGTGTACTTGGTTACTTGTGGCCCCCGGCCTTCACCTATTCTGCGTTACCCCCATTAGGTCTGAGGCCAGACTGGTTCTGGCCTATATTTTGGCCCTCATGGCCACCTTCTTTAGTCCCCTCGCTTATGTGTCTATGCGTATGCCTGTTTTTTTCTTCTGTACTCTCATCTTGTTCTCTCTCCTCTTTTCTTTTCCTAGGTCAACAACACTCTCCTATTACTCCACTCCTTGCGGATCAGTCGTCTGGAAGAACCCGAGGCACCTGGGTGAGTTTGACAGTGTATGCCCTAATCCCTATGGCCAATGATATTAAGGTAGCTTCACTAAATGTGAAGGGCTTTCACACGCCTGAAAAGAGAGCCCAGATCTTATATGCACAGAGGGCCCATATTCTTACGCTCCAAGAGACACATTTTAAGGAGGTTTGCCTTCCTGCTATCAATACCAGATATTATCCTAAGTGGTACCATAACACAAACCCGGAAGCCAGGATGAAAGGTGTCTCGATCGCCTTTCACAGATCTCTGCCAGTTGAGGTCACCTCCACACTTGTAGACCCTGATGCTAGGTTTGCCTTTGTAAATTTTACTGTGACAGGATAAAACTTCACTGTGGTGTCAGTTGACGCGCCAAACCACTAACAGATCCCTTTCCTGATCCGAACAATTGATAAATTAGCCAACTTCGCCACGGGTAATATTATCTTAAGTGGGGATTTTAATGTCCCCCTCTTCCCCTCCTGCGACACCTCCACGGGCCACTCTACGCTATCCCACAACAAGCTGAGAGCACTACGTCTCAAACTTCACTCCCTTCAACTCAATGATACTTGGCGGACTCAACACCCCCAAGAGAAAGATTACACATTCTACTCCCATCCTAGAAACTCTTACAGCAGAATTGATTACATCTTTCTTCCGCACCATCTTTTACCATCAATCTCATCCACCTCTATTGGTACGGTTACTCATTCTGATCATGCCCCTGTGTTCTGTTCTTTTGCCCTGTCCTCCTTTGCTAAGCCCCATGCCTCATGGAAGCTCAATGAGTCATTGTTGCTGGATGCACTTTGCTTCCAGGAACTGAGGGATACTGTAACCCAATTTGAAGCTCATCACACTGAGGACTCTACCTCACCGGCGATGAAGTGGGATGACTTAAAGTGTGTGCTTAGGGGGGTCCTGATGAGACATGGGGCGAGGCTAAAGCGGGAGGCAGCGCACAAATTCAAGACTCTACTGCACTCCCTTCACACCCTGGAGGCCCAACATAAACACTCCCAGCAGGATAATGTTTATAGATAGTTAATCAAGGTTAGACATGAATTGCTGGAGGTTATGAACGCCAAACATCATTATTATAAACAGCTCACCGGGAAGGTCTTCTACGAGTAGAGCCATAAGTCTGGTCGCCTTCTTGCTTCAGCTCTTAGGAAAAAGCGCACATCCACATACATTTCGGAGATTCGGACCCCCCCTGCCTCCATCTCGCACCTGACCCAGGACATATTGTCTGCCTTCCACAAATACCACTCTGATCTATATAGTCTTCCTAAACCTTCGGCCTTAGCCGCACCTTCCTCCACTGCACCCTCACTACAACACTACCTAGACTCGACAGCTTTACCTAAACTCCCCCATGATGTTATTCAATCTCTGGAGTCCCCATTTTCTGCGGTAGAACTAGATGAAGCCATATCGGCCTTGCCCTCGGGTAAAAGCCCTGGCCCTGATGGGTACACTGGTAAATTCTATAAAGCCCCCAAGGTAGACTTAATTGCGCCCCTCCTTAAGACGTTTAATTCAGTTTATCAAAATTCCCCTCTACCCCCTTCCTTCCTGCGGGCATACATCACTGTAATCCCGAAGGAGGATAAAGATCCCCTTCTCTGCCCTAGCTACAGGCCGATATCGCTCATTAACGTTGATGCCAAGCTGTTTGCCAAATTACTGGCAAATAGACTGGCAGACCACCTGAGCTCCCTCATCCACCCGGATCAAGTGGGCTTTGTCCGCGAACGTGAGGCAAGGGACAACACTCTAAGAGCTTTCTCTACAGTGCATTATGCACGTCGGCATCATATCCCGACCAAGCTCTTGTCTCTGGACGCGGAGAAGGCCTTCAACCGGGTGGACTGGGATTTCCTGCGGATGACACTCTCACAAATTGGTATTGGTGACTCAATGATGGCCCGAGTTATGGCTCTGTACTCTAGTCCCCTAGCCCAGATACGTGTAAACGGCCAACTTTCCTCCCCTCTTCCCATTTGTAATGGTACACGGCAAGGATGCCCCCTGTCACCGCTCCTGTATGTCCTCTGCATGGAGCATCTCCTGGTGGGCATCAGACAGAACCCTGACATTAAGGGGATATCAGTGCTGCCTTGCCATTACAAGTGCTCGGCCTTTGTGGACGATTTGCTTCTTTTCCTCACCTCCCCACACTTGTCATTGCCCTCACTACTGGCCACGATTTGCCAATTTGCAAGCTATAGCATTTATAAATTGAACACATCCAAGTGTGAGGCCCTAGATGTTAACATTTCCACCCGTACCCTTCAAACCCTGAATGCTTCCTACCCATTTAAGTGGCAAACGCGATCCCTGAAATATCTAGGTTTCCAGGTTCCGACTGACCTGGCTGACACATACAAGCTTAATTTTCCACCCCTTCTGCAAGCGCTGCGCTCGGACTTAGGCAGGTGGGAGCGTGGCGACCTCTCTTGGCTTGGCAGGATTAACGCATTCAAAATGAATATCCTCCCCCGCCTCCTATACCTGCCTCGTTCCTTCTTTAGGGAGGTCGCTGCGGTCCAGACTGGATTTGTGTGGGCGCACCGTCACCCCCGCCTAGCCAGGAACATCCTCATTAGGAGGAAGAGCGAAGGGGGTCTAGCACTTCCAGACTTCTCTGCTTATTATATGGCATCAACCCTCACGAGGGTATTAGACGGGTTTTACCACAGGGAGGGGAAGCAGTTGGTGGCACTTGAGCATCGGACTTCGGGAAAAGACATACGGTCTGCACTATGGCTGCCTGAGAAGCCCTGGACCAGTGGTATCCCATTGAATCTCCCTCCCATAACGGCCTCACTTATGTGGGCCCATAAGACATGCTCCTCCTGCCTGTCCATGTTCCCGACCTCTAATCCATTGACACCACTCTTTTGCAACCCGATGTTCCCTCCGGCCCTGACCTCCTCATCGTTTCTATCCCTGACTAGGAATTCAGCACTGGCAATGCAGGACCTCTTGCACTCGTCAGTTGTGAAACCTCTCGAGGACATTATGGGTGATATACCGCCCACTGCTTCCCATAGGTTTCAATACTTACAATTTAAACATTTCTACGAGATCAACAAAAGTAAGCTAGACCTGCACCGGACCCTTACACCGTTTGAGCGTTTCTGCACCTCCTCACCCCTCCCCGGCAAAACTGTCAGTATCCTATATGCTCAACTCCTAGATAGTCTCACGAAGGGACCGATGTCCTTCTGCTCTGCATGGGAACGAGAGATTAATTGTCCCATCTCAGAGGAGGAATGGAGGAGGGCCTTCTCATGGTGCCACCGGTCTGCCACCTCTTCTAAAGCCCATGAAACAAACTATAAGGTAATGACGTGATGGTACTGTGTTCCATCGCTTCTCGCCCGCATATATCCGAACGTCTCGGACACTTGTTGGCGGTGTGGACGGCCGGGAGGCACCATGTCTCATATCTGGTTAGAATGTCTGGCACTTACTTTGTTTTGGTCCCAGGTGACAGACATTATAGGCAAAGTGTTGAAGTTGTCACTTCCCATGGAGCCCAAAGCTCTCCTCTTGTCAATCCTCCCAACCTGCATACTCAAGGTCTCGACCCGGTTACTCCATTTCTTACTCTTAGCTGCTAGAATGGTGATTCCACGTCTATGGAGGTCGTCCACTCCCCCTTCTGTTTCGTCCTGGCTTCAGGAGGTTTCATGCTTACTTAGAATGGAAGAGTTAGTGGCAGACTAACGCGGCCAACTAGACAAGTTCACATCCATATGGGGGCCTTGGATTGACTTTATGGCCTCTGGCGAATTCACGTCCATCCATGGCCCAACCACATAATGCTCTCAATGCCACTGTATGATTGGTGCTCATACTCAGGTGCCTGGGGACTCCAAAGGATGCGCTGTGATGCAAGGTAGGTACTTCTTGAATGTTGACCTCCTCTCCACCTTCCTCTCTCTCCTCTATCCCTTTCTGTTCCTCGCCTCTCTTTTGTTCCTCCTTCTCTCCCCCTCTCTTCTTTTTCACTTCACCATGTTTAATTTTGACAAGGGCTCTGCTGCCAGTTTGCAATACCCCAGATTGGCGCAACATGTCTGGACAGACACCACTCACATGTCATATGCTGTCCATTTGTGCAGACACTGTGGACAACACCTATTTAACCTACTCACTGTGACAGTATCTGACATGCTTAGCATTGCACCTGATGGCCAATTGTATAGAGATTGATACGTTGCCTTCCATTGTGTTTTCTATGTTCTCATATTATGAGTGGATCAATTTGTGTTCCATTTGTCTCATACTTTTAGGTGACTTTGTTGTGTCACATAGCGAAACGCTTACGCTGCTCTTGTTATTTGTTTTATTTTATGAAAACTTGAATAAAAACATACTTTGAAAAAAAAATTTAAAACTGGGCGCTCCCGTATCCCAGCTGGACCCAGCCCCCTTCTCATTGATTTGAATGAGCCGACTGGAGTCAAACAGTGACTCCAGTCGGCACATTTTTTCCCTGTATACGGTTTTCAAAAAAACGCAGCATACCATGGTTTTCCGTCCGGTCAGAAAACCGGAAGAATGGGAAGAGGGACGGGTCCGTCTGGGATATGGGAGCACTCAGATACGGTCCCCGTATAGCTATAACATAGTGTGAATGCACCCTAAGTCAGCTTCTTGAAGTTCTCACTCCACTTTTATTTCATACTATAGAGTAGATTCCATAATAGCTAGCTATTCTTCATTTGGGCGGTCGTTCTTATCCTCCGCCAAGCATGAATGCCCTCCCATGGGGGTATCTCCTTACTAAATCCCCATCTGTGCCACTGGTTAGGATGTAAGGGAATGGTTAATTTCTAACAATAATTTGTTTTCCCTTAGTCCTAAATGTGGCACAACAATCCTTCCCTCTTTTTTTCTTTTTCTTTCTCTTGCTTGCTATTACACAAGGGGGCTGGGGTATTTTACCTCTATATATATGGGGGTGGGGGGGGGGGGTGGGAGGGTCAAATTCTTTATTAACTAGAGGTTGTCAATAAAATTTACACCCGTCCCAACCAGTCCATGGGGGCGGAATATCCCATCTGTGCCATTGTTAGGACTAAGGGAAAACAAATTATCGTTGGAAATTAATGATTCTAAACTTATCCTAATTTAGTTTCCTGAAGGTTTAAGTAAGTCGACATATGGTTTGGGCCTATATGCTCCATGGATTGGGGATATCTACAGAGTTTTCCCGGTTTAAACCTTCAGGAAACTGAGGTAGGATAAGTGTGGGTTCTCTCGGTGCAGCGACTTAATGTTGTGTTATCTGTCATTTTACCCAAATCATGGTAAAAGTAACAAGATATTGTCCCATAATTATTTAAAATATAGTAAAAACTTGAAATTTTTGCCAAGATTTTGAATAAGCGCTGCAAAACGGCTGAAGTGCAGTGAAAATGTGTGACAAATGCAAGAAAAATATTTCACGATTCCGCAATGTCTGATTGCGGGGTCCTTTCCACTGGGGATACCCGTGATCTCGGCTGTGGTACCTCAGACATCCGGTGCATGGAGCGAACGGCAGCTCATGCCCCCTCCCATAGACTTACATTGAGGGGGCGTGGCTGTGATGTCACGAGCGGAACACGGCCATAACGTCACAAGCCTCCGGTGCTCTGGCGCTGCACCCGACGCTCTAAATAAACGCCGGGTGCAGCAGGGAGATCCCGCCACTGGGGACCCCACGACCAGACATCTTATCCCCTATCCAAAGGATAGGGGATAAGATGTCTAGGGGCGGAGTACCCCTTTAAGAGTCTGAGTTTACCTACATTAGATTATATTCTAGTACTGCGGCACAGTCAGTCATCTGATCAATGAGTGTCATTAGGGGTCACAGGTCTAGACGCCCCAGCTGTAGGAGTCTGTATAGACAGGCAGTAAATCAAAGTATACAACCCAGACTCCATTCCTAAACCTCTAAAGATCATACTGTAGTTGAGAACATAGAAGAGGAGAGGGTGCATGGGGGGGGGAGGGGTAGTTACGTGGTAAAGCCGTACCTTAGGATAAGGGGCCATTCATGCTCTACTCCCATAGACTTGCATAGCTGGGGCGGGGAGTGATGTCACATGGGGCGGAGTCGTGACATCACGATACTTCGGCCCCGTGGTCACCACCCGGCTGTTTGTGAGCTGGCACCACGGCGTGCAGCTCAAACAGGTGGGTGGCGAATACAAGACTGTGGGGGTCCCCAGCGGCGGGACCCCCACGGTGAGACATCTTATCCGCTATCCTTTGGATAGGGGATAATATGTCTCAGGGCCGGAGTACCCCTTTAACTTGTATGTATCCACTTTTGGTT
Organism: Hyla sarda; assembly: GCF_029499605.1. Taxonomy (NCBI): domain Eukaryota; kingdom Metazoa; phylum Chordata; class Amphibia; order Anura; family Hylidae; genus Hyla; species Hyla sarda. The sequence continues at coordinate 19,728,121 of NC_079192.1, read as the reverse complement.
TACATAGTAGAATATTCAAATGAAGTGACACAGCACCCAAAACCTGTAAAGGCAACCAATACAAAATAAACTAACACAGTTAGTATATAAGGAACCAGTCTGTCACTCAATAAAAGTAGGAACGAGCAAGTCGGCGGGTCTGTAGTGGTGGCGCTCGTGGTGGAGGCAATCCAACATGTAGTAGAAACAATGGGGGAGATTTATCAAATCCTGTCCAGAGGAAAAGTTGCTAAGTTGCTCATAGCAACCAATCAGATCGCTTCTTTCATTTTTTTCAAAAGGCCTCTGAAAAATGAAAGAAGCGATCTGATTGGTTGCTATGGGCAACTCGGCAACTTTTCCTCTGGACGGGTTTTGTTAAATATCCCCCAATATTCCCGGAACTCACCAAAGTTGCATAATTGGTCAAGGTTTTTTCATGCTCCTTGCACGCTGCGTCGCCAGCCCGGAGATCCTTTGGATAGGGGATAAGATTCTAGGGGGGGGGGGGGAGTAACCCTTTAAGCAACTTTGGTGAGTGCCAGGAATATTTGGGGGAGATTTATCTCAACCAGTGTAGAGGAAGAGTGGTGCAGTTGCCCATAGCAACCAATCAGATCGCTCCTTTTATTTTAGGGTACGTTCAGATGGGCGGATCCACAGCGTATTAGATTCTGCGCATCTGACAATGCTGGACCCCCACAGGGTGCCTCAGATGTGCCTGCTGGGAGCAGCAATACGCCGCTAGAGCAGACACTGTGATGTGCGAGTCGCCGCATGTATATGCAGTATACTTGCGGCTGCTTTCTGCCTAGCTCAGGTTGCAGGGGGAGCGGCCGCAATGTGTGTGAGTACACAACGCATGCGCGGCAACTTGCACATCGCAGCTGTGTTTTTGCTCTTAGCAGCGTATGTCAGGCACATCTGAGGCACCAACTAGGGGTAAAATACGCTGAGAATCCGCCAGTCTGAATGTACCCTTAAACTGTTCAGGACGCCGGGCATATGCATACGCCCTGCATCCCGAGTCCTTAAGGACTGAGGGCGTATGGATACGCCCGGGGGAATTCCGGTCCCGCCGCTAGCCGGTTGGGGACTGGATCGGGATACCTGCTGAAATCATTCAGCAGGCACCCCGGCACATCGCCCAGGGGGGTCTCGAGACCCCCCCCCATGTTGGCTATCGCAGAAAGTCGCATGTCAATTTATACATGCGATTTTCTGCTATTCTGGGCTGATTGGGTCTCTGGTGACCCAATCACCCGGAAAATAGCGATGATCGGAGCTGTCAGGGACAGCCCCGATCATCCTGAGGGCTAGGAGTGAGGTCGCAGTGAGCTGCGATCTCCTCCTATCCCCTGCCATTGGTCAGAACTGATTCTGTAGTAATGTGATCTTTACTGTGGCATCCACTAGGAAGGCCAAACTGCAACTACCAGCATGCCCAGACAGCCAAAGGCTGTCTGGGCATGCTGGGAGTTGTAGTTTTGCAACATCTGGAGGGTCACAGTTTGGAGACCACTGTTACAGTGGTGCCCAAACGGAAGCCCTACAGATGTTGCCAAACTACAACTCTCAGCATGCCTGGACTGCCCAGGCATGCTGGGAGTGGTAGTTCTGTAACATCTGTCCCTTCAGATTTAGCAATTTTCATGAATTTTTTGAATTTTTTTAATTTTTTTCAAAAAGCAATATGTCCATTTTATGATGCCAACATAA